>NC_133346.1:15670932-15970932 GCF_030506205.2 Paramisgurnus dabryanus
GAATACATAAATGGATGCACTTAATTTGCATGTTGTTATTGCTATCTAGGAAAAATATGCAACTTTGTGTGTAACAGTATAAGCGATGCTTATTTATTATTTACATATATTGCTACTTTTGTTATGCAAATTGTTAAAGAGAAAATGTACTTAATAATTTCTTTTAAAATAAAATTCTGCTTTAGGTATTTGTCCAATGTAAGTATGAAAAGGCACTATCTACAGTAGATGGACAGTAGTGGCATTTTTTTTTACTCTTTTCAAGTAAATTTTTCAATTATCTGTGCTTTGTGTCTTTCTTTGGAAAACTTTTACCAAACACACCCACAGGGGGGAAAACAATCCAACCGTCTCCATTGACTTTGTATTGCGAGAGGCCGCCTCCTTGTCATTTCTGGCTTATAACATAAAACAGAATAATGCCTTAAAGCTGCTGTGTGACAATATGTAAAGCTAACAAGCCAAAGAACCCAGAAATAAGTTTTTATAAGCTGTCGAGCCGTAAAACCCAGCCTTTAAGGAGAAAAAAGTGGATCACCGACTACGTTTCCCCCAGTGGACGCAGTTCTACTAATAGGAGTACTATGAAAAGTTGCCTGTTTACACTTTTGTGTCTTTAAACGCTCGTTTTTTGAGGTCGACAGCTTATAAAAACTTATTTCTGTTTTTTTTGCTTGTTAGCTGTGCACATTGTTACACAGCAGCTTTTAGGCGTTATTCTGTTTTTTGTTATAAGCCAGAAATGACAAGGAGGCAGCATCTCGCAATAAAAAGTCAATGGAGACGGTTGGATTGTCCCCCCCGGTGGGCGTGGTATTCAGGTTATGACGCGCTGCGCTCTGTCTCTATAGATGCATTGCATTGTTCCCTATTCATACAAATACAATCTAAATCTTGTTAAAGGAAAACACCACAATTTTTCTATATTTTACTATGTTCTTACCTCAGCTTAGACGAATGAATACATACCCATCTTTTTTCAATGCGTGCACTTAATCTTTGTACAGCGCGTCGTGAATGTGTTAGCATTTAGCCTAGCACCATTCATTCCTTAGGATCCAAACAAGGATGATTTTAGAAGCCACCAAACACTTCAATTTTTTTCCTATTTAAAGACTGTTATATGAGTAGGTACACGAGTACGTATGGTGGCATAAAATAAAACGTGACGATAATATTGTACTTTCACTATTTTACATTTTTAAAAAATTACATTTAATACTTAAGTACAAATAGCTAATTTTTTTAACTTTAACTCAAGTAATATAAAAAAGTACAGTAAAAACGTACTACATTTTTTATGAAAATTAGCTATTAAATTCAATTTAATATAAAATGTAGTGTCATGTCTTTGAATGTACAGTAGCAACAAACTTTCCAAAAGAAAAACACCCTGAAAAAGTACAGAAGTAAAAATACATCACAACATTGTTTAACACTTCACTTGAGATTGACATGATATTACGCGAGTATCTCAAACGTGAGCGTCTTAAACCCCAATTAAGCTTTTGCAGCAGGCTTGTATTTTGACATGATGCGATGCACATAGGACGTGCACAACACATATTTTTACATGACGAGCCACACACGTGATGGGCTACATACATGTTGTGGTGAGCTTCGCATCGTGTGTCCCTGAAAAAGAAGTCACCACCACTGGGATTAAATAAAATTTTTGAACTTCACATCAAGCATATCTATCGGAAGATGCAGCTGGTCGTCCTCTAGGCTTATCGTCGTTTCAGGACAATATAAGTAAGCTGTGCATGGTCCAGTGAAGGCTATAGGTCAAGCTGCTCTGGAATGACTGATGTATTTACTCTGTTGCTTTTTAATTCATAGTGCATTGTGGTTGTTTTTGCCGTGATTTATTTCTTGGGAATGTGATTAAGGCCTCATACTCAGGGGAGCAATAAGGCCTGTGAACCGAATGCCAAACGTCTGATCTCATCTTCAATCAGAGCGAACCCAATATCTAATTTTCCTGACTAATGTTCCCTATTGATTTTTCTTTGTCTAAGTCCGCTACCCTAGAAAAGGAAGCTCATGACACAGTAATGTATTTGCGGGCCGCAGAATTTCCTGTGCGCTCGAAATATTTCATCAGATTGAAACGCTGATTGCTTCTGTATGTGAAAGACGAAAAACGTGACATCAGCGCAAGCTTTCGAGGTTCGGCGTCTCAAGAGCCGGGATGAGTTGGAACTTTAAAAGATTCGGAGAAGTTTGTCCGATAAATCATAAAGTAAAGTGAAGAGACGTGAAAGCCGTATGAATCTTTTGTATGTCATAACCTCCATTTTATTTAAGATACACTATTACTTTTAAACTCTGGAATAATATGGTCAAATAACCACTATGTGTAAAGGGTCTCAATTCAAATTAACCTCAATGAGAGAGGAAACCCCAGGCAAAATAAAAGGACTGGAATATGTGATAGCACATAATAAATGAAAAATCTCAAAGTCTAGTTCTATTAAACTCTCCCTTATACCTTAAGCTGGACTGTATGAAGAATTTAGCGTGCAACAGCAGAGATGTTTAACGGCATGGCTATTAAAGGGCGTGACTGCTCGTTTTCAGCTCTTTTTGGCATAATCGTTTTAAACACACAGTTTAGTATATGTCGACAGTTCCAGCTATTGGATTCAAATAAACCTACAGTGTAAAAAATAGCATAAAATTTAAACAAATTACTTACCTACTTTTTTAAGTTTTGACTTGTGATAAGTTGACCTAGCTTAAAAAACAAGTTGGAATTATAAATTAATTTGTTGAGTTAAAGTAACATAAAAAATATATGTTGATATGATATTATTTTTTACAGTATATAAAGTGGTAGAGCCATCCATTAACAGTGCAAAAGCTCAATAAAAATGTATGATAAATGCTGATGAAAATGTATATCTTGTGATGCAATGTTAAGTCGCTTTAGATAAAAGTCTCTGCTAAAATACATAAATTTAAAACACTTGTGCTGCGTTGTTTCAACCCAAAGTGCTCTGTTGTTTCAAACCATGGCTGGGTCAAATATAGACATTTTCTAGATTATTTCGGAGTTGTCAGTATTGGCAGTCAATAAAAATATAAAAGTTTAAAGTCTTAAGTGTAAATCAGTGGCAAGGCTACATAAGGGCCAGGGTGGCACTTGCCTACTCCAATTGACGGCTGGCCCACCCAGTCAGAAGAGACACATAATTTTTTTGTGGTAAAGCAGAATAAATGCATAAATGATATTAATACTAATCGCTTAAATTCACATCATTTAGAAATAAATAATTATTTATATAGAAAGTTTATCATTTGCATGTGTTTCTAAATCTTTCAAGCCATTTTAAACAATTTAAGCGCAAGGAGATGTTAAAGTGGGCTGTTTTCAGACTATATATACTCAAATCATTATGTCTTAAAGTGAATACAAATAATTCAGAAAGAGATTAGATGTTTGTCAGATTCGTGCTTGCTTATTCGGTATTAAAGTGGCAATACCCTCAAAAAAATCTGCTTATGTTTGTGTCATTGTGTTAATCAATCAGCATAAGACAAAAGGAAAATGACTTCTGTAGCTTTAAACAGATTAATTATATTTAACTCATTCCCCGCCAGCCATTTTTTGAAAAGTTGCCCATCAGCATTTTTTTTTGTGATTTTCTTCTAAAAATATATAAACATACAAATATATCAAATGAAAGAACAGACCCTCTGCTTTCAAACAAACTATAAACAAACCAAAAAATATATAGATTTTTAAAATAAAAAATAGTAGCAAAAAGCTGAAAAATTGCATTTTTGTGACGCATTTTTTTTTTAGATCAGATTAAGAACGATTATCAAAGTTTATAATTAGTAAACACTTTTTTGCATCAGTTTTTTTATAAATTGGGTAAGTGCGCCAACTAGGGGATAATAGTGATATTACAGATTAACATATAACCTCATCAGGAACACTTTTTATGCAAATGTTTTCTCTTAATTAACGAGATAACTTGTCAATGGTGGAGACCATTAAAGAGTTAATTTATAGAATGAAGAAGACTTTTAAGAAGAAGTGTTTTAATTCATTTGATTTTATGTTTCTGTTCCGAAATACTGTTATTCCTTAATTGTAACTTTGTTCTTTTCTATTTTCATATGCTTACAATTTCTTGATTTGTTCTTTGATTTCCTGATTTCCATTTTTTTTGCTGATCCAAAAATTGCTTGATCCATGACTCAAAAAAACGTAATATAATCTGCTTAACCACTACTTTGTAAAATTATGGAATTTGAGAGAAGGAATTGAGGGTCCACCTTATTTTACCAAGGTCCACTCAGTTTAAAATTTCTGGCCTCGCCACTGGTTTAAACTATTAACTATCAATTTATTTCTCTCAATGTCCCTTTGTATTCAGGTGTGCCTAAGAAACCAGAGATCAATGGATTCACTAAGCCTGCAATGGAGGGAGATTTCATCACGCTGACCTGTGTGACCTCTGGCAGCAAACCTGCAGCTGATGTCCGATGGTTCAGGAATGAAAAGGAGATCAAAGGTGAGCAAAGCAGGTTCAAAGACAAAAATGACTGAACTCACACTAATGTCACAAAGCAGTAAAAAGGTTTTAAAGTTCAAAATATAGACCTGATGAAGGTCATGGGACGTTAATTAATAAATAGTTTGCAAGATTGATAGTGTGCAGGATCTTTCTGTTGTTGTTTCTCATTATTGACAAGGGTGATAAGTTCAAAATATAAAATCCTCAGGAAATCACAGGAGGAAAGCAAGTGAAAGTGCCAGCAGAAATTAAAGATTTCTCTAAGCAGACATTTAGCTCGCACTGCTTCGAGCGCAGCGCAGATGGCTTTGAGTTCCTCTGTCACGAGTGTGCCGGCGCGTTTGCCGCACTTCTAAAAATACAGAGGTTCTAATTAGCAACGAGACTGTGGTTCCCACGCTGACTGATTATTGTGTCTCTGGTGGACTGAAAGCTTGGGGAGGAACGAGTGAACCCCAGAGGATAAAGCAAAAATAAACAGTTTTTCATGTTTTTGTAATCACTTTGTTTGAAAAGGTGGCTTGTTTTTCCTATAAATCACCGAATTAAACTTAAGTAAATTAAATTAAAACACGCTTAAAAGGGGCGGATCACACAGAACGCTTTTCGTTTATGGCATTATCACCCTCACACACTGGAATTTGAGGGTATTGGACCTGGAAAGTTAACTAAGGTGTGGGAACCCTGACACTAGTCAAACAATCTGGACAATATAAGTGTGCCCTAAACGCCAAGAAATTGCATTAGCGATCCATCCATGTTTTGGGGTAGCTCACTCAAAAATGACTATTTTGTCAATATTTACTCTCATTGTTAGAAATAAAACAGACGATATTATAGAAAACATATCATACACATCTATTTAAATATGACGCATGAACCATACTTTCTGCTTAATGGAAGTAAATGAACTGAATAATAAAGTAATGCAAAAGCCGAACATGAAAGTTGCTTTGTTTTCTAAAACACCTACACTTTCGACATCCATCAAGATTAAATGCACTTCATCCTGTGTACACATCTGTTGTTTTGTTGGCGGCTTTAAATAATCACTGTTAATTAAAGGAAAGATCTGAGCTAACTTGAGACTGTGATTGTTAACGAATACAAAGATAGGATCAGTAATCTGCGAAAACAGCAAACTCGGTTTCGCACGCAAGCAGATCAGGTATCAGTTTCTTAAAAGAATCCTAAACAAAGCAGCTTACAATTTCCCCATTCTCATCATAAACATTGCTGATCCCTTAATGAAATGAAATAAGCTCTGACAATCCTGCCCCGCTCACAAATTCCCTCTGTTTATCACATGACCGGAGGGATTGACCACAGACGTGATATCCGATAAGAAGTCTAATCAGGATCCAGTTTGGAGTCAAAATTATGAGAGCCTTTGACTAGATTCAGATAAGAGGCTAAACTTTCCAGAGCAGGGTTTGGGTACTGCTCTTATTTCTTTCTTTTGGTTAAAGCTCATATTTGACGGATTTTGCTGAATGCGGAATTATGAAAAGCTTGACAAATTGAGAAGTATCCACTTCCTCTGCAACTCCACTTCCAGAGAGTTTGACTTTAAAGTGGCATGATTTGCATGTTTCAAGTGTCGTAGGATGTAGTAATGTTTCAATGCTCCTAGCTTGAACTTTTCTTTTTATAAAGAGAATAATGAGAATCAAGAACAGGGGTACGACATCATACAAAAAACAAAACTCTATTGTTACTGTGTGTAATTCAGAATTTTAACTGTATAGCTCACTTAATAATGAAATTGTCGTCATCACCCTCAGATTGTTCAAGGACCACATTGACTTTCCTTCAATTAAACACAAAGGAAGGTGTTAGTGAGAACGACCAGCTGTGTTTTACCATTAAAGAAAAGTAAATGGGGACTGATGATCTCGTATGCCGTCAAACATCATTGGTTTCTTACCACAGGCCACGTTTTTACAATAAATGTTCCTGATGGGTCATAGGAAATTGAATTAATCTGGTTTCAATTCAGATTCCACTTAATGCTTCTACTGTATTAATTGTATCTATTAACTCATTCCCCGCCAGCCATTTTTTTAAAAGGTGACTGCCAGCATTTTTTGTGATTTTCACAAAAGTTTCACAAAATGCCTTCCAGGAAAATTTTCTTCTAAAAATATATAAACGTACAAATATATCAAATGCAAGACCAGACCCTCTGCTTTCAAACCGAAACAAACAAACAAAACATGAAAAAAGTTTCATATCATCTATATTTATGTCTCTGCTTATAAACTCTTAAATATGGGTATTTAAAAAAAATAGTAAAAAGCTGATATAATTGCATTTTTGAAAAGGAATTTTTTTAAAATCAGATTCAGAACGATTGTCAAACTGTTAAACTCATACACAGAGTTTAAAATTAGTACATAACGTTTTGGCTTCAGTTTTTTCATAAATTGAATATAATCGGGTATAAACTAGTGGATAATCATGGTATTGCAGATTAACATAAAAATTCAGCAGGAACATGTTTTTTATGCAAAAAAAATTTCTTAATAGATGAGATAACTCGTCAATGGCGAGGAAAGAGTTAATGACCGGTGGCGGCCGGTGACTTCTTTTTCGAGGGCGCACGAGGCAATGCTTGTCCCAACATGTATTTAGACCGTCATGTGTGTGGCTCATCATGTCAAAATACGTGTTTGGCACGTCATGTAAACCTATGTGCATCATGGGTCTTGTCAAAATAACTCGCGTCTAAAGGGTTTATGATAAAAGTGATGCTCGCGTTTGCCAAATACTCCATTAATCTCACGTGTAATCAAAGTTTATTGTTAAGTGAGTGTCTTGCAATATTTTGTGAACGTGAGCGTAGGGCTGTCACAATTATGAAATTTGGCTGATGGTTAATTGTTTAATAAATTGTGACGATTATGAAGATTAATTGCCTGTTTATTGCTTTGACATTTAATTCTCATACATTTTTTTGTTTGTTTATGAAATAATTTTCACAGATCGTTGTGGTTATTTAAATTAAATCTTTTGCAAGGTTTATCTGTCAGTAAATGTTTATACACATAACACAGTATCAGATTACTTTTAAAAATATCTCGTTTTTTACAGGCGCTGCAGCTCCCCCTTGTGTTTTTTAGAGAGATGTGCAATCATTGCGGTGATCTGAAATCATTCCGATGAGGTCAAACAATTGCGATGAGACCATTATTTAATCATTGTGACAGCCCTTCGTGAGCTTCTCTTTTAACATAAACATTTTTGGCGTGTATGCAGCAGGCACTTATTTTGACAAAACACGTGATGCACATGGTTCACGACGCAACGAACACATATTGAATTCGCGCCCCTCGAAAGAGAAATCACCAGCCGCAACTGTTAATGACTCTACTTTTTAGGAAGTGGCAAGTAATTGATCCTAAATATATTGAACCACTTACTATGTTTTGTTTATAGTATAGACATACATTTATTTCCCCAAAACGTAATGATTCCTTATTCGCTTTACGATGTTTAGTCAGCTACCAACGAACAAAAACTCAATGAAATGGATAAGAAGTGTTACCTTACATGAGTTTGTGAGCAGATGGTCTTCATGAGAAGTAGCATGTGGTAAATATATTTAGATAATGCAGCACGTAGTATCGTGAGCTCAGAAGGGGTTTACTGCGGTTTCTCTCTGCCCCACCAGTCCACAGTCTCGTAAACCTTGAGGTTTATGGGCTCTCAGTTGATTGCAAAGTGTCAGTCCTAGATGTTTTCATCATGAATGTGTACAGTGATGGATGAATCCAATAAAACAGCACTTTTCAAGGATGCATGGGGAAGGTGGATCAGAAATGAATGAAAACACACAAATACGGAGAATGTTTATCATGCCATAAAACATTATAGAAAAGAGAAAGGAAAAAATGAGTAATGTCAGTCAATGTTGCTCTTTTTGAATTGTCAGATCGTCGTCTCGATTTTCTTTGTCTAGGCTTTGTGACAGATCGGTGTAAGTAAACTAAAGGATATTGCTTTGCGGCGCCACTCATTCTGATTGGTCGGCTGTTTTCATATACATATATATAGTAGACGTGACTGTCCGCCTCTGTGTTTGTGGTGTATGCATCGGCATGTTTGCAAGCAGTGGCAGCTGTTGTCATTGTTGTTTTCTGCACCTCTTCAATGCGGCGTGAGGTTGAACTGTGATAAACGTGTTTATTTTGGAACCCTGGACTGGGAATAGCAGTCGCATTATTGTGGGATCTTTGGGACTGTGGCGACATTCAGCCTGGTATTAAATTTGCAATGGTCCGCAGGAAGCAGAACACCTCACACTTTCTCCCTCCGAGAATGCTGTGCCCAAGATGGTGTATGTTTGTGTGTGTGTGAAATTGACAGCTATAATGGAATCCAATATCTCTACCTCACACAATATCACATGCCTCTCTCTCTCTCTCTCTCTCTCTCTCTCTCTCTCTCTCTCTCTCTCTCTCTCTCTCTCTCTCTCTCTCTCTCTCTCTCTCTCTCTCTCTCTCTCTCTCTCTCTCTCTCTCTCTCTCTCTCTCTCTCTCTCTCTCTCTCTCTCTCTCTCTCTCTCTCTCTCTCTCTCTCTCTCTCTCTCTCTCTCTCTCTCTCGACATAAATGCAATATAATAAACATAACTATATTGTTTGAAGTGTATAAACACCTGACATAATGAACTGTATGTTTTTATATACATACACCGCAGGTTTCCTTAAAAGTTGCTGTAATGTTTCTAACTGTTCACTGTCAAAAGTTGGATCAACTTAAAAAATTACTTCAATTGTTAACACCTTTAAAAGTACGTATGTAAATTTTTACGGTGTTACCAATTGAAGTAATTTTTAAAATTGATCCAAATTATCACTTTTTACGAATACAGAGTGCATTTCGTCCCTACGTTGTCTTAGACGACGACATGTTTGTCATGTGGCAGCTACCTAAGCTTTAACCTGGCTCCGCCCTCCTACGTGCTTCCGCTTATTTTTCATTTCGCTTCAGCAGTACGTCTGGGATGGCTCTATAGAGTTTCGTTTTCTCCTGCAAAAATCTGCAGGACCAATCAGCAAACAGATTGGGGTGGCTAAGAACGATGACGTTGAGGTCGTGCGTCAGTTTGAGTTGTAGTTCAGTAATGGCAGCGGAGAAAGACCTGAGAAAAGCTATTCGGTCCGTTGTTGCAAAACTGCCGTATATACAGAAGTTAAAGCCGGAGCAAGAACCAGGTTTGCTAACTTTTGTTTGTCTGATTATTCTGACTTGTTGTTTCCGGACGGTTTCGGTGCATAATATGTCACGACCACATGTTAGCGATTGGCTTTGGCAGATCCTGAGTGACTCTGGGCATATCCAATAGTTTTAAACTTCAACAATGAACCCTCCTTAACGGAAATAAAGAAATAAAGGTACAAAACTGTACCATACCTTTAGGCCTACATTGTTAGAAAAAAGTCAAAATATGTACCCTAGCTGTCAGTGGGGAAGCACCCTTTAAGAAGGTAATTGTATGGACCATTAGGTACAGATATGTACATTTTTAGTACCAGTATGTACCTTTGAAATACTAATATGTATTTTTGAGGTACTTATAAGCTCTCTTTGGTCCCAGTATGTACCTCTGATGTACTTAAATGAAATCCTTAGGTGCAAAGCTGTACTTTTTGAAAGGGTACAGCCCCAGTGACAGAAAAGGTACAGTTTTGTACCTTTATTTTTGAGAGTGTACTGTACCTTTAAATAGTTACCTAAAAATTATGTCAGATCAATATATATTTTTCCCTTTTTTTTTATTAACAAAGTTAACTTTGTTTTGTCAACTTATCAAAACGTAAAATATTAGGTTGAATTGACTTGCAAAACCAAATAGTTTTAACGTCATGGTGCTTTTTTACAATGTACAAATAGTTTAGAATCTAAAATATTTTGTATTATTTATATCATTTTATATCAATATTGTTTTAAAACCTTTAAAATCCCCAAACTTTTTTCCATGTTCTTTGATTTTACAGTACAGTATACATAAGTCAATGTAGACATCTATTTGCAGGTACAGTAGCATGTGCACAGGCTTCTTTCCCCCATAGCTTTTTACATCATATTGAGAGCGATCAATCAATAGTCATTAAAAATGGAATTCTAAAATGTCTCCCGTGTCTCGGCAGCAGCATGAATAAAACATGGCCCATAACGACATTTTCCATCAGCCTTCATCCCAAAACTGTGACACAGCACCTCTTCTTAAGTCTTACGCCCGTTTATACATACGTTAAGACGTGCTTTTTGAGTACTTTTTATTTGCCCTATTTGTGTCATCTGCGCTGTGTGGTTTTTAGAGAGTGTGAATATTTTTCGTCTTGTTCCCCCGGGATAATAAGGGAGGGTGCGAATCCATCCCTAGACCTCCCTTAGGGAGGATAACTCCCCTGAGAAGAACTATGAGAACATGTAACAGATTAGCTGACAGGAAAATCTTCAGAGTTGATGAAAGAAAGAAAGATTGTCCTGTTCCTTTTCTTTGTCCTCCAGGGACCGTCTCAAAACTCTCGTTGCTTCTCGCTGAATACAAAGTGGCAAAGACCATATTTTAATTATTTAATTATCACTTCTATATGTGGCCACAATTTTGAAAACAGAATAAGTTGTGACATGTAAACATAGAATTTCCTTGCCTTTTTGCATAGCCTACAATGTTAAAATGCTCAAATACTTAACTAAATTCTAACTGCTTGGAAACCTTGACTAACATTGTATGTGGACCTAAGAAGAGAGTGTAAAATGCAAATTCATTCATCTTGCTCCTCACACATACAAAACATCTGCTGAGCTATGGTAAGTGAAAATAACAAGCATCCAGGTGTCTAGATAAAAGCTCACTGCCAAACAAGAGAGAGAGAGGGTGTAATGACGATAGAAAAGAAAAAGTTCTGCTCTGCTTACGAGACCAGCAGCAACCACTGAGTCACACGATGATTCTCGATGTTTAAGCTTTCTCTTTCATCCTGCCTGCGGGGGCCGGGAATCAGAGTTCAACTTCACAGCAGCACACGAGCTGGCTAATCTATAACACGCGTACAGAGAGAAGGTCATTCTGACAGTGCATTTTTCCTTGTTTGTATTTGATCAGAATGACAGTAAAAATGTAAAATGGAGCTAATCAAGAACAAAATCAGATTACTGTGGGCGGGGCTACAAACAGATGAATGAGCGGGTCATCTGACAGATTACTGTGGGCGGGGCTACTAACAGATGAATGAGCGGGTCATCTGACAGATTACTGTGGGCGGGGCTACTAACAGATGAATGAGCGGGTCATCTGACAGATTACTGTGGGCGGGGCTACTAACAGATGAATGAGCGGGTCTTCTGACATATTACTGTGGGCGGGGCTACTAACAGATGAATGAGCTGGTCTTCTGACAGATTACTGTGGGCGGGGCTACTAACAGATGAATGAGCGGGTCTTCTGACAGATTACTGTGGGCGGGGCTACTAACAGATGAATGAGCTGGTCTTCTGACAGATTACTGTGGGCGGGGCTACTAACAGATGAATGAGCGAGTCTTCTGACAGATTACTGTGGGCGGGGCTACTAACAGATGAATGAGCTGGCCTTCTGACAGATTACTGTGGGCGGGGCAACTAACAGATGGATGAGCAGCACTTCTGACAGATTACTGTGGGCGGGGCTACTAACAGATGAATGAGCGAGTCTTCTGACAGATTACTGTGGGCGGGGCTACTAACAGATGAATGAGCTGGCCTTCTGACAGATTACTGTGGGCGGGGCAACTAACAGATGGATGAGCAGCACTTCTGACAGATTACTGTGGGCGGGGCTACTAACAGATAAATGAGCGGGTCTTCTGACAGATTACTGTGGGCGGGGCTACAAACAGATGAATGAGCGGGTCATCTGACAGATTACTGTGGGCGGGGCTACTAACAGATGAATGAGCGGGTCTTCTGACAGATTACTGTGGGCGGGGCTACTAACAGATGAATGAGCGGGTCATCTGACAGATTACTGTGGGCGGGGCTACTAACAGATGAATGAGCGGGTCATCTGACAGATTACTGTGGGCGGGGCTACTAACAGATGAATGAGTGGGTCATCTGACAGATTACTGTAAGCGGGGCTACTAACAGATGAATGAGCTGGTCTTCTGACAGATTACTGTGGGCGGGGCAACTAACAGATGAGAAGCGGGTCATCTGACAGATTATTGTGGGTGGGGCTACAAACAGTTGAATAAGTGGGTCATCAGACATATTACTGTGGACAGGCCTTTTAAACAGATGAATGAGCAGGTCATCTGACAGATTACTTTGGGTGGGGCTACAAACAGATGAAGACCAGGTCATCTGACAGATTAGGCTACTGTGGGCGGGGCTACAAACAGATGAATGAACGGGTCATCTGACAGATTACTGTGGACGGGGCTACTAACAGATGAATGAGCGGGTCATCTGACAGATTACTGTGGGCGGGGCTACTAACAGATGAATGAGCGGGTCTTCTGACATATTACTGTGGGCGGGGCTACTAACAGATGAATGAGCTGGTCTTCTGACAGATTACTGTGGACGGGGCTACTAACAGATGAAGGAGCGGGTCATCTGACAGATTAGGCTACTGTGGGCGGGGCTACAAACAGATGAATGAGCGGGTCATCTGACAGATTACTGTGGGCGGGGCTACAAACAGATGAAGAACGGGACATCTGACAGATTACTGTGGGCGGGGCTACAAACAGATGAAGACCGGGTCATCTGACAGATTAGGCTACTGTGGGTGGGGCTACAAACAGATGAATGAGCGGGTCATCAGAGAGATTACTGTGGGCAGGCCTACAAACAGATGAATAAGTGGGGCTTCAGACAGATTACTGTGGGCGGGGCTACCAACAGATGAGGGAGCAGGTCATCTGTAAGACTACCGTAGGTGGGGCTACTAACAGATGAATTAGCGGGTCATCTGACAGATTACAAACTGATAAAGGAGTGGGGCTTCAAATAGATTATGATGGGCGGAGCTTCTGTCATATTACTGTATGGCAGGTAATCTGGCATGTTATTGGGTGTATCTTCTAACAGATTACCATTTGTGGAATTTACAATTTTACTGGGCTGGGTTTGGGAACATTTTGGATCTTCTAAACATTTAATGAGTGGGGCTTTTAATAGATTGCTTTGTGCATAGCTTTTGACAGAATGCTGTTGGTGGGGCTTTTGACTGTGTTCCAGTCACTGTATTGAGTCTGTAGAAACGGCACTGCCAAAACTGTTTATTCTGTGAATGTGCAGTTGCACAGTGGATATGATCACACTGTCAGCAGTCAGGCGGTCTGTTGATTGATGTGCGTCTATGTGTGTGTCTGTACAAGATCATTAATTCCAACCAGGCTCAGACAATTGCATCAACAAATCCCATTTCAGCCTGTCGCGTTTGACCCCTAGTGAGAGAGCTGGCAGGGGAAAGACTGTTTGCGTGGATTAGAGAGATAAAATTGCACAGCACCAGAAGAAAAATTTTACGTTGAAACCCACACTGACCAGTTATAAAGGATATTCGAACAGACAGCGAACCGTTAGAGAGGAATAACTGATATTTATTCCAATTTTAGAGGGGATCGGGAGGCGTTTGTTGGAATAATATTGTTGTTATCACTTCACATGTCTCTGGGATATTAGGATTAGCGTTAGACAGATGAGATGCACGATGAGGCGCTCACTTTGAGCTCCACTCGCATTTTGAGAAACTCGGGAGTATCTCACCACAGGCAGGAGAATAGCGGTGCATAAATAAATATAAACCGTCAGTTTTTGTGAAGGAATTCATGCTTTCAAAATGCAAACGCACAGCCAACAGCCATCTTGAGTCAAATACACATATAAACATCCATCTAGCCACTTGGAAAGACCACTGTGTTTAGCCTAAAAGCAGTTTATGGCGATAAAGAACAATTGGTTCTCTCTCAGTCTTTCTCTTTCTCCATCAGTCTGGTTTCATTTTCATATCCTTCTCTCACTCTTTCTAATGGGTTCGCAAGCTGCGATGGTGGCGATGAAGATGAGCTGCACACCTTTGTGCATCCTGTTGTTTTCTTCTTTTAGGTAGAAAACAGCATTTGAATTCTGAACCACTCACCGCTGAAATGAAATGCTAATCTCTCCCCACGTTTCATTCTTTCCTGTTCTTAGTTGCTCTTTGGGCTCACCATATGCCGTGGCTTTCACAGAGCTCCAGGAAAACGGTCAAATTTCAGAAAAAGAGCACAACTTCTGGTCTTTAAAACGTAATTTGCTATTACACGTTAAATTGCATCACTTTAAATTGTAATTACACATGCCAATGTGTGTCTAATGAAGATTAGAAGCAGTTTTAACGCTGTATTTAATTTTGCATGTGTGCGGTTGTGTACGTGAGTGAGTGTGGATCTGCGATAATGTTTCTATTACTGGTTTGCCTTCATAAATATTAATGTAAAACATGCTGACCTTAATTCCAATTCTGTCTGCTGGCAAATCTCTCCTCGCTCACCCACTCATCTTTGTAACTTTGGGAGACAATGAAAGTAGACAGTGCTGATAAATCCTCTTTGCTTGTTTTGTCATAATGGATGAATGAATGGGTGGATAGTTGAACGAACAAACGTATGATAGATAGATAGACTAAAGAAAAACAAATCATTGATTTAGACACCTTTACAATGAACTAAAAATTCCTTTCAAAACCACATGAGCTTGATCTAAAGAAACTTTTAAAGCATGCTGTGAATCTTCATATAAACTCCAAGCATGAACAATCTTCCATCTCACTTCCACATCTAATTGCTAAGAGTGTTTCTCTGCTCTCAAACAAAGCATGTCTTGCCCTATTCACAGCCATAGAGAGTGTTATTCATCTGAACGCGTTTATGAACAGACTAACTGTTTGTTTGTTTGTTATACATCCAGAAAAAATACACCCCGTAATACCCTGTATCTCATAAGTATCCCAGGAGTACGAATGCACATTAACTGGACCTTCCTCGGTGTATGGATGTGTATGTGTGTGTATATGTCTATGTGGGTCTCAGTGTGTGTGTTCTGTTTCCTAAATGATATCTTCTGCATGCTCAGATGCTCCTGAGCGGGTGGCGACACCCCCAGAGGAAAATGATTGACAGCTTGGCAGTGATAGCAGGAGCTATGCTGTGAGCAGAGAACGTTGAGGAGAGCAAATGGAAAGAGAGAGAGAGAGAGAAGTCTAGAAAGAATGTAAGATGATATTTATAGGAAAGAATTGCAAGGAATTCAGCTGGACCTCCATCTTAAAGTTTCACAGGAAATGAAATTTTGTATGTGGTAGGCTACTTGTCTTTGAATCTACAACTGTAAATCGGCGAGTGAACGAGAAATGGTTTGCATTCTGTGTTAATCCAGTTGTTTTGACGTGTTAAATAAGAGCAGGGTTGGAATATACTCCATATTATTTAATGTGCAAACCAGAAATTAAGCTTTGTTTTTTGCACAGGCCTACTAAAGGGTTAATGGTGCCACATGGTGATCAACGGTAAAAATGACAAATTTTACCTCTTTGCAAAAGGAAAAATCACCAACAATCAAGAATGCATAATAATAAGGTTTCATGGATCTGCATAATCTCCATAAATGAAGGGGAAAAAATAACATCTGATGCTGCACAAAAACGAAAAATGCATCAAAGGGGAGCTGGATTTTAATAAGCCACAGCGGGGAAAATAAGTATTTGACACCGTAAGCATTTTTAGCAGTAAGGGGATTTCTAAGTGGGCTATTGACACAAAATTTCCACCAGATGTAGCCATCAAGCCAAATATTGAATTCATAGAAAGAAATCAGAACATTTAAGTATACAAGTTGAATCATAATAAATAAAGTGAAATGACTTTTGACTGTAACTTTCTGTCATGTAACTTTGTGTTCAATACTTATTCCCTGTGTCATTTCATTTTATTTATTATGACTCAATTTGTATACTTAAATGTTCTGATTTCATTGTATTAATTTAACATTTGGCTTGATGGCTCTATCTGGTGGAAATTTTGTGTCAATAGCCCACTTAGAATTTCCCCGCTGTATTTTTTCATATGCTTGCAGAGAATGGTTTACCAAAACTAAGTTACTGGGTTGATCTTTTACACATTTTCAAGTTTGATAGAAGCACTGGAGACCAAATTATAGCCCTTAAACATGGAAAAGTCCCCTTTAATGTATAAAAAGTGCATGTTCGTATTATCCAACTCATGCAATGATAATAATATGCAATAGAAATATTAAATGTATGTTAACATGCTACTCCGAAATGTGATAAATTAATAGGCTTAAGTTTGTATTGTATTGTAAGTGCATCTATAGACAGAGTCATGTGCATAAGCTTATAAATGTAAAATCCATTAGCGTGAAACAAAACAAAACCCAATCTGTTGTTCTACTAATGGAGTTTTTAAGCATTTGTATATGAGAAAGGAGAAACCTTTGATAAATGTCTCACCCACAATACTATACATCAAAACTTTAACATAATTAAGAAGCTTTCCATTTTATAAACACATAAAATGAACCCATCACAAAAAACACAGGAGGAAATAACTTTGAAGCTTATTTTCCATGACACATTCAGCAAAATCGGGACTCAACTTTATAAGAGTCAGATTTTCAAAGTTTTATACAGTTTTGGATGTTTGAAAAGATCGAGGCAGATTTCAAGAGCGTTCCAAACACGCTGATATGCGTCAGTGACTGGAAATAATGAATGCAACCCAACACCGCCTTCACTTCAACTAAATTTTTCTATTGAAAGAATTTTTTTAAAAAGAAAGCTGCATCGTTCTGCTTCAGAACCGGTGCATTCAACAATACTTCAAATTCTGACTGTAACTTTGTAAAGTGTGAAGAGATTTGAAACAGTTTCATCTTTGTTATTCAGCAAATGTCAATGTCACTCTTACCTGCTTTTCCCAGGTGCCAAAGAGGTAAATGCCAGTGGCAGGACGTTCACGGTAAAGAGTTCCCTAAAGCTCCAGGTGGACAGAAATGATGATGGCGTGGCTTATACCTGTAAAGTGGACCATGTGGCCCTGACAGCTACGCCACAGCAGACCACAGAGGTGTTGGAGGTTCACTGTAAGTACAGCAGGGCCTTGACTCATCTTGTGATAAAATTATCCATATTCCTTACTATAGACCTTTTCATACCTTTTAAAACATGTTCATGTCATTTTTAATAAATAGTTACGCATCAAGTAAAACACGTTAACTTTTTCCCCCCCAGCGTTTTTAAAAAAAAGTTGCCAGCCGGCGTCAGCATTATTTATCATTTTCACAAAAGTTAAATGGCTTTCAGAAAATGTTCTTCTTTAAATATATAAACATACAATAATATATCAAATTAAAAAACAGAGCCTCTGTTTTCAAACAAAAAAAAACCTTTTTCATCCTACATTGATTTATTCTCTTTTTATGACCTCTCAAATATTTCTTCAAAAATACAAATTTTTTACAAAAAGCTGAGATAATTACATTTTTGTGAAAAGACTTTTGATAGAGATCAGATTCAGAGCGAAAACATACAAAGAGCTTGAACTGTTTGCCCTAAGGGAATACTTCAGGGTTTTATAAGTTGGGTAAGAGCACCACCTGGTGGATAATAGCAGAAATATGGATTGGTGGAAATATTCGTCAATGGCAGGGAATCGTTTTCTCTTAATTGACAAGTTAAATCGTCAGTGGCGTGGAAAGAGTTAATACCTTAAATACAATTAGATACATCTAAATCTGAATGCCCTGCAAATCATATGCAGGGCTCGAAAGTGCGACCAATTCGGTCGCACATGTGCCCTAATTTTTCAATGGTGCACCTTAAAAAAATATTAGGTCGCACCAGTGCGACCAGCCGTTCGACGGATTAAAAGTCTCTACAACTCTCTGTCTCTGAAAGTCTCCCTCCATAAATACAAATTTATAACTCAAACATTACTGTCATTATAGGATTTTCTGAATAAAATAAAGGTCAAAAACTGAATCTTAAATCTTAACGCTTTTTAATGCTTTATAGTTTTTTTGAGGTAAGTACATTTAAACTCACAGTAACTTTGAATTAATGTAAATAAAGAACTCTTTGGGTGCTTGTAAAACTGTGGAGTTAAATGCGATGTGGTCAAAATTTTGGGTGCACCTAACTTTTGTTCTGGTGCACCTAAGAAAAAAAGTTAGGCGCACCAGTGCAACCAGTGAAAAATGTTAGTCTCGAGCCCTGATATGGTATGCATAAAATATGTCATGCATGCAAAAGATTATTCTTGATTATTACAGTAAAAAATCATAAAGTTACCCTCAGATTTAATAAATATTCATTGCTTTCTGTCTGTCTCACAGATGCACCACGTGTGGAGATCAAACACTCCTTAACCATCCCACAGGAGGGACAGTACCTGAAACTGGAATGTGTATCCAAAGGAAATCCATCGTAAGCATCCGCAGTTTATTGGCATTTTGACGAATTATAATGTTTGCAAAGAGCTTTGGGAAGATTCATTTCACCAAGTAGGGAATGGCCCTGTGGGCAGGCCTACGGCTAGTGCCTCCTAACCATCATACTTGAATTAATGTGATGATTTGAATGGGATTCTGTTGAAATTAAACAGCTAGGAATATATAAACATAAATTGGAGGAAACTGAAGCACTTAGAATCACAACACTACTTACAAAATAAGCCCAAATAATAGTTTATTTGAAGAAAAAAAAATTGAGATCACTGAAAATCTAAATGTAAGTAGCTTTTAGGCATTTTGTATGTAATCTTGCTTTTCTAAAGACTTTTCTAAAGATCAGTAAATAATACGTAAAAATTGGAAACGTGTCAAAGGCGCTGTTGTAGCTTTATGGCACATGTTGTCCTTTCATTGATTTTTGCATTAGCTTCATTAAGCTATAGAAGAACACTGACTACATTTGTACATTATTCGAAGCTAAAGGTCAATGTCGTTTGTTCAGGCCAGATCCAGTGCTCTGGACTAAAGATGGAGGTGAACTGCCAGATCTGGACCGCATGATCGTTGAAGGACGAGAACTTACCTTCACGTCACTGAACAAAACAGACAACGGCACCTACCGCTGTGAAGCCAGCAATCATCTGGGCACCAATCACGCTGAATATGTGCTGTTTGTTTATGGTGAGTGACAGATGTATTACATTAACATCTCTGTTGTGCTAACAGAGCTCTTGCTGTTGTCTCGGAAAGCATCTGCATGTTCGGCTAATCAAACGACAGTGTTTCTACCCTGCTGTTTTGAAGGCTTTGAAAGCGAAAGTTTGTTGGTTTGACGTATACATTCATTTTATGAAAATCTATAATTGTCTCTAAAGGGAAAAAATGTGTTGGAGTGATTGGGGTAAGATGTGTCAGTGGATAAACTACACTTTAACTCATTCCCCGCCAGCCTTTTTTTTTTAAAAAAAGTTGCCCACCAGCATTTTTTGCGATTTTCACAAAATGCCTCCCAGGAAAATTTCTTCTATAAATATATAAACATACAAATATATCAAGTGAAAGAACAGACCCTCTGCTTTCAAACAAACAATAAACAAACAAAAATAACGGGAAAAAAAACTTTTCATCCTATCTATATTTTTTTCCACTGCTTATAAACTCTTAAATATGGGTATTTTTATTAAAAAATTAAAAATAGCAAAAAGCTAAAATAATTGCATTTTTGTGAAGGAATTTTGTTAGAGATCAGGGGCCCCATTTATAAAATGCTGCGTAAAACCATTCTACATTTGATCTTACAATCATTTATTAAAAATGCGTACGTGTGATTCATAAACCGAACGTATACATGCAGAAAAGGCTATAAATCGCAAATTAACTTAAACTTTTGCACAGCCGAGCAGTTTCAGATCTCCGCCTTTAAACGATGCCTAAATAATGTCATAGACTAATAAAAAAACGCTTGTCAATGTTTAAATCCTGTACGAGCGGCAAGAATGGCTTTTATTTCCAAAAACCTGCAGCAATCGGATAAGCAAAAGTGCGTAGGTCTGCTCAGACCCTGACGTGGCGCTAATCACTTTTCCACTTTAAAAACAGTTTTTATAAATATGACTTTGCTGTGAATTTTTGCGTTCACTTTTCCACGTCAAAATTTTTTTATAAATATGGACATTGCCGTGAATTTTTGCGCACACTTTACGATCAAATCTGTGCTTACACACGCTTTATAAATTAAGCCCCAGATTCAGAACTACTATCAAAACATACACAGAGTTTAAAATTAGTTAATTGTTTTGCTTCAGTTTTTATAAATTGGGTCAGTGCGCCATCTAGTGGATAATGGCGCTATTACAGATGAACATAAAACCTCATCAGGAACACGTTTTTTATGCAAATGTTTTCTCTTAATTGACGAGATAACTCGTCAATGGCGGAACAAGTTAAAGCCCTTTACACAGATTCCAGAAAATACAAAACGTTTAGGATTTGTCCCTGGATCATTTCATTTTTGTTCATTCAATCTGAAAAGTAACTCTCTTGTCATTTCAGTGGATAGCGGGCACCCTGAAATATAATTAGGCATATAAGTTTCACCTCCATTTCTCTTTGCCAAGAGGGCACCTTAAGTAAAGGGCGACACAGCTTACCCCACTCTCTCCAAACCACATCCTCCATGACTTATTTTAAAGTGATCGAGTTGCACTACCCACATAACAGCAAAGCCTGATGGGTCTCCACACCCTGAGGTTCAGAGGCTACCCTGCGTCCACATCTGCCATCTCTTTCATCAGAGGCAGCTGTGCGGATACGCTCACAGGCACAGGACGGATATGACTGTGGGCATGGAGAGGAAGAGGCAGACAGCATCTCTCCATCACTCCCCTTCTTTCCATTCTTGACTCTGAAGCCCTCCAGGCACCGAAACACTTTCTCACCCTTTTAGTTCCAGAAGTTTCTTCTCTTTCTCACTTTCCGTTCTTCTACGTCGGCTTTTGTCTCTTCTCCCAGGGCATCTTAAGAAGATTTAATTAGCCGTTATGGTGCAGTGTAGGGGTCCAGCCATTGGCTCATTGAAATGTCAAGACTCTGTAACAACAAGGAGAACCAAAGCTCTTAATGATGTTGATGTAATAAAACTGACACCTTCTCTGTAGGAATAAAAAGCTAATTGGGTGTCACAAATATAAAGCACCTTGTCTGAATTAATTACTGTCTTTCTAAATGGCAAAACATGATGCAGTCCTTCAACCAGTGATTAGCGCAAAATCAGAACGATATAATGGGCGCTGTCCTTCATTACCAGAACGTATTTTTTTCTTATTTAACTTAAAATATCTCGTTCAATATGCAGCCAGTCACTTGATATTCCACGCGGAGGGCTGCCATGTCAGTCAGGTACTTGAGAAAGGTATAGTCAATATTATTTTCAAATCTCACCCTTAATTAAAAATGGGCCATGACATTTAAATAAGATATTAGAGCAGGCCAATAGTATCTACAGTGTTTGAATAGGTAATAACACTTTATTAAATCACCATCTCCTTGAATAATCAAGACACCAAATTGTCCATGCATTGTTGTAAGAAAGTACTTTCTGATTATACTTCAAAAAAAATTAAAATACTTTTTACGCAATAATATTACTTTTCTGAAGTAACGAGTAAAGTAACACTTTACTATATAAATGTAGACATTAATATTTGAGTTACTTTTTTAAAAAAGTAATGCGAGTTACTTTTCAGTTTTATGAATTCAATTTAAAAATAAAATAATGTACTGAATTAAACTGAACATATTAACGTAGAATTAAGCACTCTGTGCACCTGAGCGGGAACAGTTTGAGTCAGAAAAGGAGATGGCAGGCAAGAGCTATACATTTTTGCGATCATAAAAAAACCTGCAAGGCCTGAAAGAGATCAAGCCTCAGCCAAATAAGAAAAAGTAACGCAAAAGTAACGCAAAAAAATAACGTAAGCATTACTTTCCATGAAAAGTAACTAAGTAACGCAATAAGTTACTTTTTTGGGGAGTAAGTTAATATTGTAATGCATTACGTTTAAAAGTAACTTTCCCCAACATTGTGCATGACCATATTCGACATTCCTAATCCAACCCCATACCTAAACCTAACCCATTAGCAGGAGTTTATTGAGGCAAAAGTCATAGTTTAAAACCAATATGTGCTCCCCTTACTAAAGTGTTATCCAAACAGAGAGTTCCACCCCAAAATGTGTTGTGTTTGCAGGATATTCAACCAATCAGAGACCAATCAGATCACTTCAGCTTGGTTTAAAAAAAATATTTGTTTAACATACAGTATGCGTCTTTGACTATTCCTATTCCATATTTTTTGCCATGTTCTTACCTCAACTTAGACAAATTAATAAATTTTTTATTTAAAAAACCTTTAATAAACAAACTTATACATTTCAATGGGTGCACTTAATCTTTGTACGTCGTGTCGGGAATGTGTTAGCATTTAGCCTAGCCCTATTCATTCCTAAGGATCCAAACAGGAATGAAAATAGGGAAAACATGGAAGTGTTTGGTGGCTTCTAAAATCATCCTTGTTTGGATCCTCAGAAATGAAAGGGGCTAGGCTAAACGCTAACACATTCACGATGCGCTGTACAAAGAATAAGTGAGCACATTGAAAAAAGATAGATATGTATTAATTTGTCAAAGTTGAGGTAAGAACATAGTAAAATATTGAAAACAATGGTGTTTTCCTTTAAATCCACCCATAACACCTTAGCAACTACATAGGGACACCCTGACAACAACCCTAACATCAAACACTGCTCATTTTCTTCATAAAATGTGCACGTATGCCTGTGACCCGCTGTTTACTAATGTCTGATCCTGAAACCAGTAGTGTGTCTAATTTTCAGGCAGCCGTAGTTGTTTGCCGATGTAATTCTGAGCTATCAGTTGGATTACTCTGCTTGTCTGCTGGACTCCATTAGTGCAAAGGCAGACCGGTGATTTAGCTTATCAACTCTCCTCTACCGTCCTTATCACCGTGGCAAGCGTGCTTTACGCATGCAAAACAGCTGCCAGTCTTAAGCTGATTGTGAAGGCCGGAATAAAGTGAGAACACTTTGGCTATTCCCTAAATAGGATAACGAAATCTATAAGATCCTTAAGGTAGAGTAATGTACCAAAAAAGATACAGCATTGTATTATGTTTAGTATACCTGTGTAAAGGTACAAAATGGAAACCGCAGTTTTGTTCGTTTAATTCCGACAGTGTGCGATTAAAGTTGTTTAGTGGCTTCAGCATGAACATTTCTGCTAGTTAGTGTCTTCTGTAGCATCTGGTCTTTTACATTTTTAAAGATGCGCTAATATTGAGCTCTTGCATCAGGTACCCTGATGGCTTTAGCACAGTTTATTACGGAGAACAAAAAGCTTGTTATTGTGATCGTGTTGACGCTTACGACGATTCATCAAATATTTATGCATTTCTCCTTGCGTGCGGCTTAGTTTTTTTAGCATTTTGAGAGCCAAACTGTCACTTTGCTATCATCAGGAATGCCTTGAAATATTATACACAAACCAAACAGCCATTATCTGTAAACATCATAAACAACGACATGCATTTATTGAGCGGCATGTGCACCGTACAGTTTATTTCAGTTGTTTTGTATGTGTGCATCGTTGAATTAAACCCATTTGGTTTTTATTTGCATTTTTGTGTCAGCACATTATTCATTGTGTTGTAAGCAACTGTTTCATTGTTATAATGTTTTCTTTCCCTTGATGTTTTGTCTTATTGTTTTATGTTTACGTTTTTATTGTTGTTTGTTACGTATGACAGATGCCCCCACAACACCGTCACCATCCACAGCTCCCCTTGCACCCACCTCCCCAGACACTACAGGTCCCTTAGGCTCCAAGCACCTCAAACCTGCTATCACCGGTAAGAGAGGAACAGTTCAGTACAGTACAACCCCACTGCCCTTCCTCATTGTTTCCTCGCACACCTCCTTTTCCGTAAGCCTATCCTAGTTTCACCAATCTGGTTTTCAAGGACTGAGGTGTACAGCTCCAGGGACACTCACATGCTGCATCTGAACAGAAGTGGTTTGAGAGCTTTCGTACCTCTGCACCTTTGTGTCTTCTGTTTAGATCCTGTCTCTTTCCCTGCTTCCTCTGTCTACACGTCTGTTGCATCTCACTTGTGTCCGTCTTACCTTTGACATGAGCTCTATTTTGGTCATTCTGCATTTCTTTATAACAAGAAAATGTTTACCAATAAATGAAAACTCTCATTTACTCTCATGTTGTTTCAAGCATGTACTGTTTGCTGTTGTTTATGTCAAATTAAAACTACAGTATATCCAGCGATAGTATGCTGTCCAAAAAAGCATTTCCTATAGTATTTTTATAGGTTTCCAGTAGGGATGCTAAACAATTAATCGCGATTAATCGTTAGCAGAATAAAAGTTTTTGTTTACATCATATGTGTGTAAACTGTGTAGAATAAATATGTATATATATAAATATGAACACATTCATGTATAATTTTAAGAAAAAAAAAGTATATATTAAGTATTTATATTTATATATAATATAATTTATACATAAATATACAAATGTATATACACATGTAAACATTTCTAAAACATATACATGCATGTGTGTACATTTATTTATACAAAGTTATTATACACAGTTCACACACATATATGATGTAAACAAAAACTTTTATTCTGCTAACGATTAATCGCGATTAATTGTTTAGCATCCCTTGTTTCCAGTCAAAATATTAAAACAATATTAAATTGTTTGAAAATCCAAACACAAGCAGACTGACTCCACAAGAAGTTTTCATGCAAAGTTATTGTCAAACTTATGATGCAACTTGTAATTTCATGCATTTTGTGTTTAAACAAACCCCGTTTCAGCTATTTTTGAACAAAATGTTCCAGACATTGTCTCTCTATTGAGGAAAGTTTCTCTGCAAGGTTGTGGTGATGAAATAACCGAGCTTATTTCTCTAAATGCATTAGCAGCTCCTCTTTCTCTCTGCGATCAATGGGGGCGTACCAGCACAGAATTTCCGGCCTCATCGTTCCGTCGGCCTTAATGGGAATAATAAGTCTTCTGAGAAGAAGCGCGGGGCTCAGACGATGCCATCAGCGTGTCTCCCGTCCCCGTTAAATCTGCCAAATGCGTTTTTATGGCTTGCAAATTAGCTGTGACCTTATGAAGCTGAAAGGTTGTATAAAGTACTGGGGATGCTGAGAATTTTAAAATATTTACAGCTCACTTTTCATAATCAGCATGAAAGCGCCCTCCTGCAGACCCCCACGCCATTATTGTCCCACAGAGACACTTTTACAAGGATAATGATTGGTCATGGCTTTTGTCTGTGGATAGGGAGAGGAGAGTGCAGAAATGTATCCGTTTTAGGGTTCATTAGCAAGAGAGAGGGGAAAACAAAGCACAGCAGTTTTGCTGAATTATAGCGTAACGTTTTGTTTTAAACTTGTCCAGAGTCTGCCAAAAATTTCCCAGTTTAATTGGATTTAACTCGAGGACATAAGCACAAAAGGGAAAACTGCGGAAGTACTGAAGTTTTTGTGTTGTTTTGAAATTCGTTGGCAACATGAAAACAATACTTTTCTTTCCGCCGAATCCAATCCGTTGCGGATTCCTCGAAGCCCCTTTGTCAAATAAGAGACATTATACATGGTTAGCAGCTTGCCTCCTGTTTGGAATCTCCCAGTATGGAGAGGAACATATGTTTGTTGAAGCGTTGACCAGAATCCAAGCAATTACCCAACATGGGAGTATAATGGTCAGACATGGCCTGTCAGTTGTGGGCTGGATTCGGCCTTGTTCACGGGCTATAGTCCCAGTAAGAACCAAACAAATGAGCAATCCTCGGAGAGTCATTTGCAACTTCTAACAAAGCCAGGAAAGCTTTGTTGATCTAATTTGTGTTTTAAGAGAAGGGCAAACAATGTTTGGGATTCTTAAAGGGTTAGTTCATTCAAAAATGAAAATAATGTCAGTAATGACTCACCCTCATCTCGTTCCAAACTCGTAAGACCTCTGTTCATCTTTGAAACACAGTTTAAGATGATTTAGATTTAGTCTGAGAGCTTGTTGACCCTTCATTGAAAATCTACATACTGTATACAGTCCATGTCCAGAAAGGTAATAAAAACATCATCCAAGTAGTCCATGTGACATCGGTGGGTCAGTTAGAATGAGTTGAAGCATCGAAAATAAATTTTGGTCCAAAAATGACAAATATTACGACTTTATTCAGCATTGTCTTCTCTTCCGCATCTGTTGTGAAGCGCTTGCATGACACTGAATTCACGTGACTGCAGTGACGCGGCTGATGTGTTATCCTCAGACATGTTTGTGAAGTTTTTTTCTTTTTCAAACTTACAGCGTGCGTCTCCCTCCAACTGTAAACGAAGTTCGGGCGCACAAAAAAAAAAACACTGGGGGCACCAGATAACACGTCAGCCGTGTCACTGCAGTCATGTGAATTCAGTCTCGTGCACGCAGTTCACAACAGAACCGTAAGAGAAGACAACGCTGAATAAAGTTGTAAATTTGATTATTTTTGGACCAAAACGTATTTTCTATGCTTCAACAGATTCTAAATGACCCACTGATGTCAAATGGACTACTTTGATGATGTTAATATTATCTTTCTGGACATGGACTGTATACCGTACATAGATTTTCAATGAAGGGTCAGCAATCTCTCAGACTCAATATAAAACATCTTAAACTTTGTTCCGAAGATGAACGGCGGTCTTATGAGTTTGGAACGACATGAGGGTGAGTCATTAATGACATATATCCCTTTAAGTTTATTCGGAAATTAGGTGAAAACATTTGCACTATTCATGTTTGATGCTACCAAGGCTTGAGATCAGGGGTTGGGTTGGGTTCCACACCAAATTTTTATAGTCAACTCGGATGTGCGTCATTGCTTGCGCTATACAAGTGCCCACTACAGTTGAAACACTTAAAATAAGTTTAAATGGGACGCACTAACTCCTTGATCACATTGCTTTACGACGTAAAAGCACCCAGATATCAATTTGAAAACTTGCACACAAAGGGCAAGTTGCTGGTGTTACATCACAATCGAGGTGCATTGTGGTCTATGGTGCAGTCTGGAGTATACTCGGAAAGCAGACTTGCTCCCTTGGTCAAAATCAAGGGAACAAGGGTGTGTCCATATAAACTTATTTACAAAGTGGAATGCAGCATTCCCCTGAGAGTGAGAACACACCCAGTGTGTTTTTTATTCATGTGGCGATGTGCAGACCGATAGGAATATGACATCAAAACATTTCAACAGCAATTTAAGAGATTTTGAAACCCTCTTGCGGTACGTTGATGTCCTACCCCAACTGTTCTATACAACGTTACGTAATGTCGAAAACACTTAGCAATACCAGTTCTCGAAGTATTTTCAAATACCAGTTTGTCGCTGGTTGCGACAAAAACTCTGTTTAGCATGGAGGAGATGGTAAGCTTTTATCACTAGTTGCTTTATTACATGCCAAGTGCTTAGGTTACAACCTTAGACATCATTTATCCTGTATCCGGTCCTTAATAAACTGATTAAATTGATTTTAACTACATATCAATAAACATTTCAGAATGATCGATCTTAACCCCAAGAGAGGCGCTAAATGATCCTCTGAAATGAAAAGGCTCTTCCTCTCAGGGTCTGCCAGAGGACACCGGTAAAAACCTGCTCTGTTTAAACGAATAAGAGAAGTTTTAGCCTCCGAGTCCCTCGAGGGTCAGTTAAATATTGAGACGGCACTCCTGACCGCTCGCCTCTCTCCCCTCGCTGAAAGAGATAGAACACAGGAAGAATTAAAATGTAATGCAAAAGGTCTTTTTCCTCAGTCAAGCAGCGCGGTTATTGATGATCTGTCAAATTAAGTCATGTCGGGGGAAGACTTATGGTAACAATTTTAAAATAAAACAGAAAGGGAAAAAGAAAAATCATTAAACCCCGCCACTGAATATGAATTACGAATAAGTCTCTCCTCATTCGTTTCGTTTCGGTGAAAGGAGACACTTAAAGTAATCCTCTGGAACCATTGAGCTGCTTACATTTGTCCTGCTATTTCCCAGAATTCCTTGCAGATCAACTTTTTAATGGCCTAATGATGAAACGTTGCATAGTGTAATGTCTGTGCACCTTCCACAACACAAATGTGTGAATCATTTCAATCCAATGTCTCTCAGTGGATAACACCTGCATTTGTTTTCGCCTTCACTTGATTTGGGTCTCTCTTCACGCCCACCTTTTTTAACCACAATTATAAGCTGTAATTTGTTTTGAAAATCTAATTAAACTGTGCCGACCAACTCGGATGCCCCGGTGGCCCGGCTTGGCTTAAGTTCAGCTCTCGTGAGCGTCCGGTATGTAAATCACCCCTCACGGGTCATTTCCGACGGTGCTGTGTTGTGCTGAGGGATGTAGAAGACAGACAAGAACCAAATTGCTGTTTTCTTTCCATGTACACGAAAGCGGAAGGAACGGTTGATTCGGCTGTACATCAAGCCCCAACATTGACCCACAACTCACAGTCTCTTTAGCTTCCGCCTGGTAGAAATTCAGCTGTTTTCATTAGACACCATCCATTTCCATTAAGCTCAGAAAATGGGGAATAATTGGTTAATTAAACCGTGCATTAAGCCACTGTTTTTATCTTTATTTGGTCCTTAAATGTTTTTTTTTAATTGGCTAGGTTTTGGTGCTGCTGGTAGGTCATGATGCCCTTAAAGGAACAGTTCAACAAAAATTCACAAAAAGCGACAAGTAAAAAATTAAAGATTTAAAGAAAATCACAGAAAAAGCATTGAATACATAGTCCGTAAGATTTGTGAGGTTTCTGAAGCCATACGACTCCTTTGTTTGCTTCTGTACTGACACTCGCGGGACGTGCCATTCATCTGTTCCTCAAACAAAACTCTTGAACAGATTCAGAAGACTAAAATGTGTTATGTGAAAGTGACAACCGAAGGCCTATGTATATAGAAAAAGAACAGGAACAGTATAAATCTCCCAAAAACAAAAGTTATTCGTTTGCCCTACCAGATATAAAGGACACCGCCATTTTCATTATCTGGGAAAACCGCCAATGCTGGGGTGAAAGTATAGTTTAAATAGTTTGAGCGAGACAATAAAATACTCGTAAAACATTCATAGGATGTTTTATTAACCTGTTCTGCTGGCCTTTGGGTATAGCTGCACAGGAGAAATTATGTAGTAAAAATGATCAAAGTGGCAAATATATCTAATGAATATATATATCTAATGTATATAGAGATATATTTATGAATTTCTGCCTCACTAATGGCACCAACGTAATGACACAAGTTAACCTAATGTTGCTATATTAGCCTGGTGGTGATGTCCTAAAACATTAAACTAGCCCTGTGTCCCAATTTAAATACTATTAGTCCTATATAATAATCAAATTAAGATTTAAAAAGATCCTCAAATACAGTACTTACTTTTATGGCATACAGTAGTAGGCAAATTGGGATGCAGCCCATGGGTCTACAAGGTTGTTCCTGGAGGACACCTGTGCTGCATTTTAATTCCAACTTTACTTTAACACACCTGGCTCTAATTTTTACCTAGCAAAAAACTTGATTAGCAGGTTCAGGTGTGTTTAAAGGGATAGTTCGGCCAAAAATTATATTAAACCCATGATTTACTCACCCCCAAGCTGTCCGAGTTGCATATGTCCATCATTTTTCAGACAAACACATTTTCGGATATTTTAGAAAATGTTTTAGATCTTTCAGTTGATTAAATGTAATGTTACGGGGTCCACCCATAGTCCACGACCTTCAAGTCCAAAAAAAGTGCGTCCATCCTTCATAAAATAAATCCAAACGGCTCCAGGATGATAAACAAAGATCTTCTGAGGGTAATCTGCGGGGTGTTGTTGTAGAAATATCCATATTTAAAACTTTATTAACGAAAATAAATACCTTCCGGTAGCGCCGCCATCTTAGTATTCAGGAGAGAGTATTAGCGTAGTGTACGCACTTTTCTTAGTGACGTATGACAAATTCGGAGGGCGGGGGCACAGAGCAGCAGCAGAGTAGCCTCCGTAGGCTGGGTAAGCTCTCATCCTGAATGCGGATGGGACTAAGATGGCGGCGCTAAAGAAGGGTATTTATATACCTTTGTTTATAATCCTGGAGCCGTTTGGATTTAATTTGTGAAGGATGGACGCACTTTTTTTGGACTTGAAGGTTGTGGACTATGGGTGGACCCCGTAACATTACATTTAATCAACTGAAAGATCTAAAACATTTTCTAAAATATCCGAAAATGTGTTTGTCTGAAAAACGATGGACATATGTAACTCGGACAGCTTGGGGGTGAGTAAATCATGGGTTTAATATCATTTTTGACCGGACTATCCCTTTCAGACTACGTTTTCACGTGGGCGGCTATTTTTATAAACGGACATTTCAACCTTTCCGGTTTCAAAAATAACTTTGTGCACACATGTCAGTTTCAGAAAAGTGTTCATTGATACGTACCTGTGTATATGCCATCAAGAGCATGCCAAACCTCTAGGTCATACATGGGCAATATACGGCCCGGGGGCCGGATGCGGCCCGCATAGTCCTTCAATCCGGCCCTCGCGATGCACTCGCAATTTCGATGAAACTGTCATGATTGCAGTGTTTCCAGTGTTTCCATACATTGATTTATCAGTGACAGAATCAACACTGGCTGCCACATAGATTTTTCTTGATTCCCATTTACACTTTTTTACCATTTTAAAACATCTTAATTCATTGCAGCCAGCGCTCAGCGTGCCTCCTCCTCTCTCTTTCTCTCTCTCTCTCTCTCTTTACGTGCAGCGCCTCAAAAGCGCGCGCCCCTCCCCTCTCTCATGTTGCATGCAGTGCGCAGCTCTCTCACATAACAGTGAAAAGTATTTTAACTCCACGTTCCTGCGTGTACTTTCTTTTTCGCGTTAACGTCAACAGTCACGGATGTTATAACAGAGAAGACGGCTGATCATATTCATCATGACTTAACGAAAGGTTAGCATTAGTGTTTCCCACAAATACCCGTTCTGGTGTGAGTCTGTGTCCGAGCTCTCTCCCTACCTATGATGCGGTATGCCCGTGCACATGTTCTGTAGTAACAGCAACCGTGTATTCTCTCATATTTTTGAATTTGCAACAAATTGTCTGCGATATACAATAAAACTACCACTCGTATTTAAAATAAAAAAGCCCTCATAACACAACAACACTGATGAGAAGAGCAACATTAGTACAGCCTCAATGTAAATGTATGATGATTTTTTTCAGACGATGTCGCGTTTTTAGCAGCAGTTAAAGAAAGTGCTGGTTTGATTAAACAAAAAGAGTTACTGTGTCCTGTTTAGTCACTATTTTATAGACAACAGAACAGATAATATGTCAAAAAAATAGCATTCAGTTGTGTTAAAGTGCAGTATAATTTGACAAATCAAAGAGACTGTGGCGGTGATGACGTCACACACCGATTAGCATATATGTGACATCATTGCGTCGTGTTTTACTCTTTGAAAGAGTAAAACACGACGCAATGATGTCACATATATGCTAATCAGTGTGTGACGTCATCACCGCCACAGTCTCTTAAAATCCTGTGGGAAACACTGTGGTTGTCAATATAAAATAAAATATAAAAGAAATAATAATAATAATAATAATAAATCGTGAGTGTGTGTGTGTGTGTGTGTGTGTGTGTGTGTGTGTGTGTGTGTGTGTGTGTGTGTGTGTGTGTGTGTGTGTGTGTGTTGCTGTAGTATGAATGACAGTCCCTTACGAAAATTAACCATGGTTTTATTGTGGTAAAAGTGTAGTAACCATGGTTTTTTGGTCAATTGATTACTATGAGCAAAACCATGGTTTTACTACACTAACCATGGTTTAACTATGGTATTTGAAAACCATGGTTGTCAAAACCATGGTTATTTTGTGGTAACCATGGTTTTACTACAGTAACCATGGTTTTTTGGTCTTAACTGTAGTAAAACCATGGTTAATTTTCGTAAGGACAATATGCAGGGTAGGAAATGAATCCTTGAAATGTAATCCAGTTATTGTAATGTTAGAGTAGCCTAGGTCAGACAGGCCTAGCAAAAATAAATATCAGGCCTTGAAATAGGCTGTCAAAGTAACTGTAGAGTAGCCTTAATTAATAAATTTTTCCCATTTAGTCATGTAACTATGTCTAATTGCAGTTTTCCCAAGTGTGGCCCTCCGCTAACTTTGCCAAAGTAAATGTGGCCCTCAGGCTAAAACTGTTGCCCACCCCTGCTCTAGGTGGTGGTGTAAAGGGAAGCTCAGCCCACATAAGCCAATCAAAATCTTGAAAAACGGCAATGAATCACTTCCTGTTCCTATTTTGAACAAGTTCACACTTTTGTGAGAGCTCTGGCGCATACTATGACGTTGGTTACCTAAACATTTGTTTGTCTCAGTTTACATGCAACCGTGCAATCGAAGATTTCCAAAATCTCCACTCTGGTCGGAGTTTTTTGAAAGAATCAGTTTTAGAAAGAGGCGAGTTCTCAATTTGCGTGTAAACGAAGGGCAATGTCTCAGTTATTCAAAATAACCATGTACGTGTAAACAGGGCCTAAATTGGGGTTGGAACTGAAATCTTTAGGACAGGTAGCCTCAAGGAACAACCTTGGAGACCCATGGACTGCATCCCACTTGCCTACTACTGTAGTTGGAGACCCACGCACTAAACAATGTGCCAAAAAGTGCTACAGTGTTTACATGTTTAATATATATTTTATAGAAATGAAGAATAGTAAAAAATGTGCACAAGGTTATTTAAAAAAAACAAAAACATCCAAATACAATTTGAATTTGAATGTATGCACATTTTCTATCAGATCCCAAGAACTAATGGCTCAGAGTAATGTTGATGTATCTCACGGTAAACAGCTTAACATCCAGCTGAGTTTCTAATCAAGTCTAATGAGCTCACACTTAAACTCATAATTTGGTTAATAACACAATCTTTCCATCCCACTGCATTTTACAATTTATGCATAATTTGGTTTTGCTACTGGTTGATTGTGGTGGAACATTTAAATCCAAGAAACCGAGCAAATCATGCATGCGGCAATCAAATCATAAATACCACTGAAAAGCCCGTGCAGAATTTTCAAATTAGGACATTTCTTGGAAAGTTTTCATTGTGCCTCCAGCATAGACTTTTGCTTCGGATGAAAGTGGTGCTCTGCCATGTTGTAATTCTTTCGGTAGGCCCACCATCTTTTAGCACCCTACATCCCTGTAAATGTTAATTTAAAGTATTCGCTTGTAACATGAAGGTGAAGCTTTCCAGTTCGGCACTTCCACTCTTCAATAGTTGAAGATCACTGAAGCGTTCATCCATTGTCCTGCATTCGTTTTGCACTCAGCCCACACTCATCATGCCCTTTAAGGCTTTTTAAATAAATATCTACAGTAATCTTCCAAACAGCACATGCTGGTCTTCGGTCCATGTCCCAGGGGTTCGCGTATGGAGTTAATAGTAATGCTCACCTTGAAATGTCATATTTATGAAGAGGCAACATGGCCGCCCCTGCTGCTGTTCCAGCTGTTCCCCCGAGGCCTTTCGGTAACCCCCGCCACGTGGATTTGTTAAGAGAGTGTTTTCGACACGTTTTCCTCTGTAAGTGTTCCTTTAAGAATTTATGTGACTGCGGGGGTTCGCGTGCGATGGGCACCGTTGCCGTTTTTAGCGTTGTTTATTCGCAGCTGGATCGAAAGGCTGCACATTCTCAGATGTGCCGTCAGCGAGTTTATACCGCACCGACTTTAATTTGTTAAATTTGCCAGAGCCTCACAACCAAGGGGCTAGGGTAAGAAATTATAAATATTAAAATAGAAATTTGGTGCTGCAATATTAAATCATGGGGGAGGGAGAGTCGCAGGCCTTATTAAAAGATAATGTGTGCTGGGGGAAGAGAAAATCATATCATTTTTCCAGTACTGTGAATCCGGTTTTGTTACTCTCACTGTACGTTTAAGGATAAAGAGATCTGATGAAATGCCAAGTGTTACGTGCAAAACACTTCAAAATAAAGCTGTTGCATCAGTGATGCCATAAAAGTACCATTTTTGGGACCATTCAGTTAAAGGTTCCTAACTGAATCGTTTCTTTATTACTTTTTATAGTCTAAAGAACCTTTTCCTGAATAAAATGGGTGCGAAGGATGTCAAAACAAAATGTCTAGCTGTAATGATGCTTACAGTTTTAATTGTGCATATTAGATTAAGAACCATTCAAAAGCTTTTTCAAATGCTCGAGTCAGAAGTGTCATGCCGTAACACGTAATTTGCGTAATTTTATCTCCTTAAGTGTAAAAATTATTCTTCGTTCTCAGTAAGAGATTAGGAGGCTCCGCACAGTGTCACTGTGCTTTGCCCCAGGATGGCTCTCAACATGGCAACCCCATTGTGCATTGATAAAAATAGAGCTAGGAGGACAGCGGAGGGCTAATTATCACGACACTAAGAGGAAACAACAGTATTTGAACACACACCAATGCAGTTATTCTGGATGACAATGCTAATAATTATTGGTGACAAAGCAACCAGAAGACTTGCCAATAATTGTTTCCAGCACCTTAAGGGTTAAACAGAACTGAAGCTAGATGCACCTGCAGCGAGGTACTTTTTGGAGCTTAACGTTTGATATATCGCTGTCATAAAAATTTTGTGAATTTAATACCACAGCCTTTCACTGTTGGAAATTCAGAAACATGTGCCTGTCAGATACGAGCAGCCCTTCCACATTTCAAATTTCTGCGAGCCGATAAACGCGTGATAGAGATCTGCACACATTTCGCGTTTCATTGTGATTGATCACCGTCGAGAAAGTCGGACGGAGCTTGTGGGTTTTACAGTCCACCTGTAAACACAAACAGAGCCGCGGCGAGTCTATGATGATGTCAATCAAACAGACGGGAGTGCCACTTCCCGGCCGAAGTGGGATTTTCCGAGAGCCGATGGTGTGTATGAATGTCTGAGTTGATCCTGGCTTTGTGTGGCTGATACTTTAATTGCAGACAGCGATTAGGTAGCTCCCGCGACTCAAAGCAGAGCTGGGATTAAATGCGCACGCTGTGGCAGATGCGACGCATGCTGTCAATTATAATATAGCACTCCAAATAGCACTGAGCAGAGAGATAATAAAGAAGTGCAGCTCACAGATAGAGAGAGGAATGAGATGAGTCCCATGTTGTGACTCGGTGTTTCTCAACCTGTTTTTCGCATTTACCCATTTAATGACCGCAAACCAGACATGCGTTTCTTTAAACTCTTCAGCTTTAAAGGAATAGGAACCAAAATATGAAAATTCTCTCATAATGCGCTCACCCTCATGCCATCCCAGATGTTTAGGACTTATTTTCTTTAGTTATACACGAATAAATTTACATTAAAATGCTGTTATCTTTATATACTCAAAATGGCAAAGCTCCAAAAAGCACATGTATTCGTCAGTAAAGCAAACCAAATGACTCGGAGGTGAGAAATTAAGATAATTTTCGTATATTTGGTGGGTTACAACGTACAAGTAGGAATACTACTTAACCAAATGCTCTCGGGACGTATTATATGTTTGTTGTGATCCATATCTACAGTACATTTTTATTCTCAACATGCATAACTGCCATATGGCTGAATGTAACAGACGCTTTAAATGTGATCGGACCGAGAAGAGATGAGCAGATAGGAGAGGACTTACGTTTGCCTTTGCTCGGTTGTTGTCAACCATCTGTTCCTAATAGCTCGGCTGATATTGTGCTAGCGATACCATGGATGTGGGTTCAAGCCCCTGGCATCACACATATTGATTTATAGTTTGAATGCGCTGCACTGTAAGTGTGTCTGGCAAATGTTGTCTTGAAAGGTAACACGGCATGATAAACTGTTAGCTGGTTAAAATAGTTGTTACTAACTGCACCTTCTGCCTGTGTCTTTATCTCTCTCTCTTACAGATCCTAATGCCCTGGAGCAACGTGGGCCAGATCACGCTCTGATTGGTGGAGTAGTCGCAGTCGTCGTTTTTGTTACTCTGTGCTTAATTATTGTATTGGGACGCTACCTGGCACGACATAAAGGTGAGTTTTTCCTTGTGAATTTACATATTTGTTTTAAAAAGTGTTGGGGATGGGAATAGAGAATATAGAGAAATACTGATTTTGATATCACGCTCATGAATATTAATTAAGTTGGGCAAACAAATGATTTTTACAGTTTTTATAATTTCATAAAAGTGGTCCAGAAATCTCACAACTGTAGAAACCTGGAAAAGCATGCAGTGTAGGGACAAAATTAGACATATGCATCTGTCTGTGAAAATCCATCTAAAATCATTTTTTGTGATTACGGTTTTCTACATAAAATCATCCTACAGTGTCAGAAAAAAAGGTATTGTACCCTTTCCGTCACTGGGGTGGTCCCCTAAAGTTCCATTTTGTACCGGTGTACAGGTGAACTAAACATAATACAACGTTGCACATTTTGGGGTAGATTACTGAACCTTAAAGGGACACTCCACTTTTTTCAGATAGGCTCATTTTACAGCTCCCCTAGAGTTAAACATTAGATTTTTACTGTTTTGGAATCCATTCAGCCGATCCCCGGGTGTGGCGCTACCACTTTAAGCATACCTTAGCACAATCCATTGAATCAGATTAGACCATTAGCATTGTGCCAAAAAATAACCAAAGAGTTCTTTGAAAGAATTTTTCCTATTTAAAACTTGACTCTTCTGTAGTTACATCGTGTACTAAGACTGACAGAAAATTAAAAGTTGCGATTTTCTAGGCCGATATGGCTAGGAACTATATTCTCATTCTGGCATAATAATCAAAGACTTTGCTGATGTAACATGGCTGCAGCAGGCGCAATGATATTACGCAGTGCCCGAAAATAGTCCCCTGCTATTGAAAGTAACCAAGGGAACTATTTTCGAGCGCTGCGTAATATCACTGCGCCTCCTGCAGCCATGGTACAGGAGCAAGGTCCTGGATTATTATGCCAGAATGACAATACAGTTCCTAGCCATATCGGCCTAAACCGCAACTACAGAAGAGTCAAGTTTTAAATAGGAAAAATATCAAAACTCATTGGTTATTTTTTAGCATGATGCTAATGGTCTAATCTGATTCAATGGATTGTGCTAAGCTATGCTAAAAGTGATACCGCCAGACCCAGAGTTTAGATGAATGGATTCCAAAACGGTAAAAATCAAATGTTTAACTCTTAAGGGAGCTGGAAAATTAGCATATTTTCAAAAAAGTGGAGTGTCCCTTTAAGGATCTATTATATACCTTTAAAGGGACCGTCAACTGTTTTGTACCCCTAAAATTTAATTGGTACAAAATTGTTCCTTAAGACACTAAGGTATAGTATTGTACCCCAAAACAACATTTCAATGTGTTGTATACCTATAAAAGGTACAAAAATGGACCATCCCAGTGACAGAAAAGGTACAGTTTTGTACCTTTTTATACCTTTTTTCTGACAGTGTACATAATGTAAAGAACACTCTGTAAAAAATTACCTTGATATCTTTAATAATGACTGTGTAAGGTCACGTCAAAGATTGAAACTTTGAGACTTTCAGAGAGTTTATGAGACTTTAGTTTGGATTTTATAGACAGATTATGTCAACTTTATGCAATATGTACCAGTGGCGGCCGGTGACTTCTTTTTTTGAAGCACACGATGCGAAGTTCGTCACAACATGTATGTAGCTTGTCATGTGTGTGGTTCGTCATTTCAAAATATGTGTTCTGCACTTTGAGAGATCGTGTGTGCATCACGTGTCTGCCAAAATAAGTGCCTGCTGCCTTGAACTTGAAAAGAGACGCTCGCGTTTGCCAGATACTCACATAATCTCATGCATAATCAGAGTTTACTGTTAAGGGAGTGTGTTGCGTGTATTTAGGGAACGTGAGCGTCTCTTTTATCATAAACAGCCCCTTATTTTGACAAAACACGTGATGCACACAGGATCTCTCCACACGCAGGACACATATTTTGGAAAAGGAAACCACACACGTGACAATCCGAACACTTATTTTGAATTAGCGCATCCTCGGAAGAGCAGTCACGAGCCGCCACTGATTATGTACGCTTTCATCATCAATAAACATAGTTCTAGAAACATTTGAACTCATATCTCACTTCAAATAAAAACTAATATTACTATCTCTATATCGTCTGTTTTTCCCCCACGTTTACTGTATAGCTGATTTGCAACGATGCCAAATAATGAAAAGCCCTATAGAATCGCTTTCAATAATACTCGCCATAGTGATTATCCAAAACAGACTTGACATTTTAAAGTTTCTGTGACCTTGTAAAAACGAATGAAATTCTCCGGCGCTGGGAGCACGTAAATTGAAATCGTAAAGTTTCAGTGACATTTGCAGAGTCATGTTGGTTTTTAATCGGAGGTCTTGCGTGTTATTTCAGGCACGTATTTGACAAACGAGGCCAAAGGAGCGGATGACGCCCCGGACGCGGACACGGCCATCATCAATGCAGACGGCAACCATGCGCACGCAGAGGAAAAGAAAGAGTATTTCATTTAGACTGCGGGCCGTACTTCATTCCTTTCCTCCTATCGTCCCTTCACTCGTTCCTCCAGGCATTGTGTAGGAACGTCCTCAGACAGCAGTGGATTATTTTTTTTCCTTTCGTTTTTTTATTTTTCAGTTCGGTTTTGCCTTCAATAACAGCTCTTCGATTTCACCTGCTACTTAATTGTAACTTATTTGCAAATGAGCGACTTATTTGCTGAAGATGTCACCTTTTGTAACCATTATATAGCTGTAACACACCCCAGGATAGTCCAGAAATCTCCAAATATGAAAAAGAGAAATGATCTGCAGCTATTTTTCAGTAAGGACTCACCTCCATTATTTCACAGTGCCTAAATATACAGACGTCCTTTAAGTTTAATCAATGCCTTCATGTTTGTCAGTAGCCTGGTTGCTTACTTTGTATCTTCAGCGTTATGATTTTAATAATGTTCTGTGCTCTGTTATTGCTTTTATTTTTTGAATATGTTTGACTTTTTATTTGGTTGAGATTCATGCCGAATTCATTTATTGTGATGTTTCTCCAAAAAAAAAAAAAAAAGATGTACAGTAGTCAAAATATACTGAGACTTGAAATAAGGGAGGTTCCCTTTTTATTCTGCAGATTTTTAGGTGTTAATAATGTTATCGGTACGTAGAGATGCTCCATTCTCCAAATTACCATTACATGATGTGAAACTGACCAACTCGCACTAAATCAGTATTTTGTACTTGAAATGTAGATATTGGTAAGTAAAAGAATAGTTCCAGAGAAGGTCTTAGTGAATTTCACCCTTGTATTTTAGGTTAACCAACCCTAGTCACCAAATAAACTTTATAGTGGGTTAGTGAATCAGCAAACAGGTAGGCCGGAAAGAACACACCCCCTCTATTCTTTAATTGGTTCATATTCCTGCACTGATTGGCCTTGGAGCGTTGTCATGGCAACAGATCCACGGCTGTGTGATGAAGGGATGGGAATCGTACTATATGCCATCTTTTCTACTGTTTACACAAACGTTGTGCCGAAGATTCTCATAACACCAGAGGAAAAGTAAAACATTAACAAATTTATTAAAAAGCGCAACTGTATTTCAGTGCCGTTAAACCTTCATCACTATGATCAATAAAGTTATTTACAAATTAAAGCAAAAAGTGTCGCCCACCTGCTCACCTTTCCACTGGTTTTCGGCCAAACAATAAACAAGCACAAGATAACTAACGGTATGAACGAGGTCCGAACACTTCGAGTTTTCCTAAAAAAAAAAAATATTTTGCCCAAACCATACCTATACCTTGATGTACTACGGTCAATGAAATTGCAAATTCTGTTGATAAATGGTTGGAGCGTTTCTGAAATTGCGGTATCTTTTCTGTTCTTAACGTTGATTTCTACAACGAATAGCCAACCTTGCTAAGGCTGTATGATATATCTGCTAAATGTGGTAACTAGTGAAAATTGTTGTTAGACTTTGGGATCCCTAATACCATCAAGTTTGTATATTAGCTGATTTAAATATTGGTGGGGAATTTTTTTTCATCTTATATCGTCGATTTTTAACTTCATAATTTTTTCTTTCAGCTCAAGGCATGTATATACTGTATAAGTATCACATTTTGGTAAAAAAAGCATTTTTTTTTGGGAAAGATTTTTTGTTTTACTCACAATGTAAATTATTTCATTTTGCTTATCGAAAGCCACAGTGAGTACAAAGCATTCATGAGTATGCGCATTTGTTGAATGGGAGAATTTTAGCATTAAAAGTTGATTTTCTGTAAATGATGAAGATTAGCGTTCATGGCTACCAGCATTACTGTCTGTATAAGTTGTTGTTTTATGTCATTTTCACATAGACGGATATCACTGACGCTTTTAAAAACCAATAGCTCAAGCTTTAAATTTTCAAAGTAGACTATCCAAAATGTTTTTTTATATATATATATTGTTTATCCATAATAAACCACAATAACATATCACTTCCATATACAACTATCTTATATCTTAACTCAACTGTAATTGTCTTATATCCCTACTTTTTGTGACTATATTAATTGGTAGAATGGTTGGGTTCACTGGGCTGTGTTTTAACTAGATAATGTTAATGCTACAACAATAAAAATCTGTTCACACTATAAAATTGATCAACATTAGCCTTATGAAATGAAACGCAATTGCTTACAGTACACTACTGTAAAGATTACCCTGAATTTATTAGTGTTTTTTCTCCTTTTCTGTCTTTCTCAGTGTACAATAGACTGGCTCAATACCATGTGTCTGCATAATGACTGCTAACAATTTTTACCAATCTCTGATGGTGATACTGACCTATTGCTGCCTTTTGTGGTCAGTAAATCACATGCTATTATCAAAACAATATATATATCCAACTGCTCCGATTTTGAATGGTTACAGTTACATGCTCAACATTTCCAACAATGAATAAATCAGCTTCTTTTATCACCACGATTGCCTTTGTGTTTGAGCTACATGTTGTATGTCAGTCCAGCGCTTGTGCTTTAGTGAGCACTCATGTCTCATTGAAGACTTTGGTCATCTAATCCCTCTTCTTTTATACATTGCATGACATATTTTCACCTATTTTTTTAGATATTTCATTCACTTTTTTATTGCAACGAAATGTATTTTCCGTTCTATGCTTTTTCAGCTAGTTATTTAGACAGTGTTCATACGTAGCTATGCGCAATACTACAGTAAATAGAGAGTTGCATGTCTCCCCCTATATTCAGACAAATTATGAACTAAGTTTAACGTTAACGTTTTCAAACGTAAACGGGAACATTTTTATGCATTTTGGCTGTTCGTTTACACAACACAACATTTTAGGGTCCTGAAAACTATTGAAACATAAATCTGTGATAACGGTGACGTCATGCTCGTGTTTATTCAGTTTATAGGCAAAAAGTTTACAAAATGTTGCCGATTTATAGTCACAGGTCACTAATAAACTTATTTAAACATTCATCTAAACCAAACAACTGGATGCATTTGCAGACTTGATTGTTCATATCTATCGCTTTGTATGTGCGCAGGTGTGTATTTCCAGCCTGATCTCGCGAGAATTCATACATATTTTACCCGTTGGCTAATTCTTATGAATTCATACAAAGTTAATCATACAAAAATGTACAAAAACGTACGATTCTTATGAAAAAACAACAACGAAACCAAACCCCCATCGTCACCCAACGTCACAGGGTCCATGGCAAATCGCACAAAAACTTGTAAATGTGGTCATATGAATTAATACAAATTTGCCAACTCGTAAAACTCAAGATAGTGTTAGTATTTCTTAACAAGGTAACATCACCGTCTGCAGGCCTGGCACACGTAATACACCATATTTAGTCGTCTTTGCGGATCCGTGTAAGCGCGGATCTTCTTGACAGCGTTGTATGTGTATTTAAAATTTTCCAAGAACATGAAGGAAAACATTTTATTTTCATTACATTTTTGTAGTGTAAACATTGGCTAATTCTTAAAGTATTATGTTTGGTCCTACACAATTTTGAATGTTTTTTTCATTGTAAAAAAAGAAAGTTGGATTTACTTAATGGAAAACACTACCGTTTTAACACATTCAAAGCGCGTTTGAATGTGTTAACATTTAGCCTATGGCAGAAGAGCACTTAGTTTGCAGCACTTCGACTTCGGAGCGCAGTAACATCATCAACCCTGACCACTCTTACTTCGCCCGAGGTCTAGTTCTCATTTTTATCCGGTTAAAAAAATCGCTTTGTTTTGTTTTGTGCCACCATACTTACTCGTGTAACTACTCATGTAACAGTCTTTAAATAGGGAAAACATGGAAGTGTTTGGTGGCTTCTAAATTCATCCCTGTTTGGATCCTAAGGAATGAATGGGGCTAGGCTAAACGCTAACACATTCACAACGCGCTGTACCAAGATTAAGTGCACGCATTGAAAAAAGATAGGTATGAATTAATTTGTCTTAGTTGAGGTAAGAACATAGTAAAATATTGAACAACATTTGTTTTTTCTTTAAAAATCAATTTTAAAGGTATTACGAACTAAATAATTTTCTTAAAGTGAATCATAATTTCACTTTTTACAGAGAAATTGCATAGCTGCAAAATGTTTCAGTCAACATAAAACCAAATGGTGCATTTACTGTATACGCATCATTTCCCATTTTTAAACGGAACGTTACAGGACCAAAATGTGTTAATGATCAGCCCTATAAATGCCTACCCTGTAATTTACATATTTTATCCTCTGGTATATTTACTGTAAGTACTGTATATGTAGAAAGTCCACAAAATCATTCAAATTACATATTTTTTTATCAACTGCAAATGTTTTGGGTTCAACATTCATCATACAATATAGGCTGTACAAGAATTTTTGTGTGAACCTTAAGCAAGGAGACTTTTCAACAAACTATCCTGTTTGTAAGACACAGCAGGAATTGTAACAGTGTAAATTAAAAACAGTAAAAAACTGTACGTTTATCCCAAACACTGACTGCATTTTATCACATCTCAGGTATAAATCTGTTTTTCTCTCTATGACAACACATAAAAGTACCTTACAACTGTTCATTTCTCTTCTGCATCTCTGTAATATTCACAAGATCTCATTTAACGCTTTAAGTGTTAAGAATCTTTCAAGCATTTATTCCTGTTCAAGTATTTGTATTAAAAATATCACACATCTTTGATATACCAACCCTAGACAAACACGCAAAGCTGTTCAGTTACTCTAATTTTAATACTATAACTGTGAATCTGTTGTCAACTTTGGATTTGAAAAATCTGCACACTAATTTAGCATGTTATGTGTTACACTGAAAGGGCAGCTGTCATAGTGAGGACAACCTACATGTAGGTCAAGATCAAACAGTCTCTAATTCCCCAGTCTTTCACATGGCCTTGCTGGAATTAGCACCTGCACCACCGACACAGCACCATGCACTGTTCTAGAAACTTTAAAAAAAACTTTAACGAGAAAAAATGCTACTTAAATTTCACTCGAGCACGCCATGTTCTTCTCGCATCTCAAAAACATTAAGAGTGCCAGTAAAACAGATGTAGTGGATAGCTTATCGCGCTCCGGTAGAATCAAGTACCCGGTTTAAAGCGAAACGTCCTCCCTCGCTTTGGGCTTCAGAATAGGAAGGGGTTTGTGCTTCTTGTAGCAAGCTGAATTGAAAACGCCATTAGGTTTATTTTCCTTATTTTGTGTTCCTTGGTGTATTCATTTGGATTTTAAGCCTAATTCACATGTATGGAATGAAATTGTTAAATAAATAAATACCAAAATGTCCTGGCTGTTTTTCTTACTGTAAATAACAGAATTCTGGGTGGTTTATATTTCACGTCTAAATCACGCTCAGCTTTCCTCCTTCTTATCAATGCGCTTTCAGACACGGCATTCTGAAAAGTTGAAGTATAATTCAACTTGGTGCAAAGCCAACGCACTTGGGAAAAAAGATTGTGTCGATCTCTATTTGAGCGTACATTAAAAATAACATTTGTGCGTGCAAAAGATGTGAAATGTGAACCACCCCTTAAGATGAATTACCTACGTTTGTTTCTACCTGTCCTGTATGGTAAAAAGTGAAAGTTGGATCCACTTAAAGTCGCCATAAAAATAAAATGAAAAACTGAGGTATTCTTTTTACAAATGGCTTATCTGTGAGCTTCATTATTTTCTAAAACTTCATGTGCCCTCATAATCTTTTCAAAAACGCAAATCCCCCTCCCCCCCAAAAAAATCTCTCTTTACTTCCAGGCAATCCATACTTCAGTTTCATGGCGACTTTATAAAAAAATTTCAATTATTAAAATGCATATGGTAGCCACCACAGGACAAATATGTCGTCTGCGACAACATAGGGACGAAACGTGCTCTGTACCGTAGAAACATGATGGTGACTTCCATGTAAACAGCAAAAAAATGATTTTCAAGAAAAAATAATAGTATTTTTGTCTTGTTTTCAGTAAAAATATCTAAAAATTCTTAAAGGTGTAGCGGAGGATTTTCTCGAATTTTAGAAAAGAAATTCCTTCTACACTTTTTAAAAAAATGCAACTGCGTAACACTCCTGATTGACAACTAGGAGGACCAATAGTCTTGATGATCCACCCGGAAAAAGAAAATCCTCCGCAATACTTTAAGATGCTTTTTCTTGATGAGCAAAATGACCCGAGAAAAGTCGTCTAGTTTTAGGCAAAAAATATCAAATTTACAATCAAAAAAATAAACATATTTCAAAAAGCAATTTTTCTAAAACTTTTCCTGAATTTAGGGTTTAAGAAAAATGTTCAAGATGTTTTTGCATACCCCATTGGCTGATTTTTTGCTTGTTTTATTCAAAAAATCACTTAAATTTAATATTTTTGGTACAAAATCTACACTTATTTTCTTGGTTCGTTTTGCTCATCAAGAAAAAGCATCTTAATTTAAGATTTTTTTATATTTTTACTAAAACAAGACAAAAATACTAAGAACTTTTTTCTTGAAAAGCATTTCTTGCAGTGTAAGTGAACCTCACTGCAAAAAAATGAATTTTACTATTTTTGTCTTGTTTTAAGTAAAAATATTTAAAAATTCTTAAATTAAGATGTATTTTCTTGATGAGCAAAATGACCTAGGAAAAAAGTTTAGTTTTTAGACTCAAAAAATTACTTTAAGTTAATTAGTGCTTAAAACAAGTCTAAAAACTAGACTTTATAATTTTCTGTGGTCATTTTGCTCATCAAGAGAATACATCTTAATTTTAAAAAATTGTAGATATTTTTACTGAAAACAAGACAAAAATACTAAGTAAGAAAGTACTTTTTGCAGTGCTGCGGTGTATGTAGATAAAAATGTCTCATTCCTAGGTAATAAAAACAACGCAGTTCATTTTGTAAGGTCTTTATACACCAACAGTGTTGGGGCTAGTTACTCAAAAAAGTAATATACTACGTATTACATATTACTCTAAAAAATAGTAATGCCTTACTTTACTTTATTACTCCCTGGAGAAAGTAACTAGTTATATTACTAGTTATATTACTAGTTACATTTTTTTCTGGACAAGAATGTTTATTTGGGCAAGCCACGGCCAAGAAAATGCTGGGTTCCTTACCCGCTACCGGATGTGGGGCACAGTGTTCGGAGAAACATTAAAGAGTGTGCACTTCACCGTCAAGTTATTTTCCTTCCGTTGAACATAATAAAATATGACTGAATCTCCACCCGTCGAAACTAGCTTTCTGTTGCTGGGAACCTTCCTCTGAAAAAGAGCTTGCCGTTGTTGACGCTTCCATTTACCCGATCTGTCTTTGAGTGTGTCGCTGCCGCTCTGTGCTGCTGGCTACCGGGTGTCGACCAATCGGTGATGGTAAATGATACCTCGTGCCAAACTTAGACCAATCACTGTTCCATTCACGCCCTCCTCCCCTTCCCTTTTGTTCTCTGTGTTTTGTGCCTTGTGTGATGAAGGTGCTACTGGCGAATGTAACTTAAGTAACTAGCTCGGGAAAACTGTAATAATATTACCATTTTCAGACGGGTAATGCCTTACACTACTAGTTACTGAAAAAAGTAATATTATTACAGTAACTAGTTACTTTGTAACTAGTTACACCCAACACTGTACACCAATGATAATATAGTTATGTATATTATATTGAATTTCTTTCAAAAGATAATTTTAAAATGTACAATTCCTTTAAAAAAAATTTTAAAGGTTTTAAAATACCTTTAAAATATTTAAGTTTTTAATTGAAAAGCTTAAGATTAAAAACTTTTTAAAATTACTTCAATGGGTAAAATGTAAGCTTTTTCACTTAAATTGGAACATTTTTATTTCTCAGGTGATCCAACTTTCACTTTTTACAGTGTCTTTAAGCCTTTCCTATTAAAGCAATACAAAACTTTTGTTATTGTATGCCTGTGTATATGATGGGTTTTTTTTACAGATTGCTTTTGAGAAATCGGGCAAAAATGTATTTCCAAATTGACTGATTAATCTTAAACCAGTTTGTAAAATGTTTTGGATTGCAATGTAATGCAGATACGGCTGCTACCGTGGAGACAGATACACACTATGAAAGATGAAGCATGCAGAAGACCCCTGAGGCGATGTGAGACAGCAGCCCTCAGGGCAAAAAAGTACCATCATTGTGAAATCACCACAGGGGTTTTAACTCACACACACACACATACAGTACAAACACTGTCAAAAGCACCACAAAACCATTTCTTCCATTTCAAAAACTGCATCATAGTTCAACTTTGTCTGTTATGACCAGACAGATATGAAGGATGACACAGTATAACAATAGAAAAACATGTGTCAACTTTAATGGGGTTTTTTTGCTTCTTGTTTGGCTTTAATAGCTAGTGCTACCTTGGATTTGATGATTTAACCATGAGCATATTGTTTGTGGATCTGAACAACTATAAATGCACCAATGAGACATCACAAAAATCAATAGTGCAACTATTAACATTCCCATTGCAGTACAAATTAAGCTCTTATTGGAAATATGTGTGCCTTGCAAATGTATCAAAAGTACAACCAAAGATTACAAAATAAACTACTGCAATAAAACACTTGTCTGTAATAACCTTGTCTGTACATGATCATGACTATATAAAGACACCCAGATGAATTATAATGCTGATGCATAACCTTAAATGTATCTGTTCAGTGTCATCATTATAGGCTTCCAGCGCAGATACAGTACGACACACATTTTAAGACGGAAAAATGTCAAAACAAAACCAGAAGCAATTCTGCTTCGAACTGCGATCGAACTGAACTTGTTTTGAACCCAGAACGTTACTTTAGTAAGCACCAGTTACCAGAATGAGAATCACGTCTATTAATTAAACTAAAATGAACTCGATTAGTTAAAGTAATTGTCATAAGGGAGAATCCAGCGAGTGATCAGAATGTCATGAAGTCCCTTGAAATCAATAAAGTGGAATTAAAACCCAGCTGAATGCAACTGTGATAAAAGGTTCAGTTTCTTATAAATAAGGCTCTTTCCCAAGTCATTTTCCAAAGCAGATAGGCTCTAAACTCAACGTGTTCATCCCCATCCTGAAAACGTCAGAGCTGAATGTGTTTTGTGTCGGGTGTAAAAGAGAAATAAATGATATATGCTGTTTGAGGTATGAGACTTTCACCTTTCTTATCAATCATTCGCTGGACATGTGACCTTCACCGCTGGTATTTTAGAGTGATGGGAATGCCATCCACATCCTGAAACCTTTTAAAGGGATTTTAGGCACCTACAATCTTTCAGTGGTTTGGAGCTCATGCCCTCTGACAGCAACACTGCAAAAAATCCTTTTCCGCATTTTTGCTTTGAAACGATAAATTTACTTTAGAAAAAAAATGCATACATTTAAATTTTGTTATGCTGTGTATATAGTCAAAAAAATTATTTAAACAACACATCCTCAAAACAGGATGAATGTTCTTGAAAGCAAAACTGTGTAAGACTCTACAGAAAATTGATCTTGAAGTTTATTTGTTTCTGGTTTAGCAAATCGCAATGAAAAATTTCACTTTCTTACTTAGTATTTTTGTCTTGTTTTCCGTACAAATATCTAAAAATTCTTAAATCAAGATACATTTTCTTGATGATCAAATGACCTAAGAAAATAAGTCTAGTTTTAAATAAGTTTGTTTTTCTTAATTCAAGAACTAATTTCCCATCTCATTGGCAGATATTTTTGCTTGTTTTAAGCACTGAAATTGTCTCTGGTTTGTCTAAAAACTAGACTTATTTTCTTAGGTCATTTTGGTCATCAAGAAAATGCATCTTGATTTAAGAATTTTTAGATATTTGTACTAAAACAAGACAAAAATTATAAGAAAGTAATTTTTTGCAGTGTGAGTGAAAAATAGCGTGAAAAATAAATATGGAATAAAACAAATAAAGCTGGTGGTGGTGGCCTTATGTGGCATTCACACCAGATGCGGAAGAGGCAATGCAAAGACGCGAATAGGCATCCTGCGGCGTGGAACACATGGAAGGCGTGACGCATATGGCGCGTTCTGCACAAGGTAAAAAAATCTGAACTTTGGCGGATATACGTGCTGCGTTAACCAATCAGGAGCTTGCTCTAGTAGTGACATGATTACATGGAGCTAGCGGAGTCACAGAAGCCCCTCCCATGACGCAAATTTCCATGTGAATGTCTCAAATGACTAGAATTTCTCGAACATTTTGAGTATACTAGTCTCATTTGCGCAAGCGTCCAACTACATTGGAATAACGCGTTTTTGCTGTCTCTACCGCTGCTGGTGTGAACCATAGACCGTAAAAAAATATGGACGTGGTGTCCGTGACGTCACCCATTGGCTTGTGAAGATCGTTTTTGAAGCTTAAAGTAGGCGTTGCCTGCCGTCGCCATCTTGGCCGCGCGTCACCGTGAATCACTCGCGGAAAACCGAAAATGGATAAAGAGGCGGGACATGGGTGAAGCTGAGGTGAAACCACGCCTGCCTAGCGTGAGTCTAGTGACATCAGTGGCTGTTCAACCCTTAATTATGCAGAAGTTTAAGGCTTTTTCATCGGATGAATAACAAAAAAAATGAATCCCCTTCACAGTTGTCATGAAGGGCAAAATTAGCTATACAGACCAAAAACACTTTTTGTACCAGGCTGTAAACATATTATTTTCTACTGTAAAGTTGGGCATTTTTAACATGGGTGTCTATGGAAATTGACTCACTTTTGGCGCCAGCCTCAAACGGCCAGTCGATGAATTGCAGTTTAAGTCACTTCCGTATTGGCTTCATTAAAGCGATCAGAACGTTGCCCCTCGGCATGAACACACAGTAATTCTACGTACACACCAAACGCGTAGCATCGCGTTGCTTGCTCTAAATTACTTGCAGGAATTACTTGTGTCATGCGAATTTTCCGCTTGATTTGAATATTTTCAACTTGCGCGAAGGCGCGTTTGAGGTGAATAGCACTTGTTTTCGTGCCAATTGCGCAGCCCAATTCACGTCATTTGCATCGCCCCACACGAGGACGCATATGATAGCGTCTTTGCATTGACTTTGTATGTAATCTACTCGCGCAAATTGTTTAACTCGCGTTTGGTGTGTATACCCCATTAGACTTTTGCACAGTATATATACATTGCAAATAAAAAAATTTAATAAACCTCTACACTGTATCACTAATAAATTTGAGATTTAGGCTATTTTGTTACACTGTTTTAAGTACTGTATATAAATCGCCCCACAGTAAGTTTACATTGCAAGTTAACCAAGCAGACATTACATAACAGTTTGTAAACATATGATTTTTCCACACTTGACAACTTTTTTAAATACCAATCGGCATACTTCTACACAACTGCATACTTAAAGAGTAACTAAACCCCTGGTCAAAGCCTGACTTCATCCACTGGCAATATTTGAAAAATGTAAGAAAAGTGGGCAGACCCCAACGGAGATAGAGGGGACGAACTGAGCTCGTACCAAGGTTGTGGTGAGATCATAACAAGGGCGTGGTGAGCTTGAACCTGCTTAGGTAGGATTGTACTGCTTACATCATGCGGTACCGCAACATCCAATAGGAAAATTCAACTGCAGTAGCCACCGTTCAACCTGAAGAGGGCAGCACTCAGACGTTTTTAAACCATATATTGTAGCATTGAAACACTTTATACCCAAATGACAAAAAAGTTACTCAAATCAATGGACAGCACTGATAAATCCCCATTCTTACAGATCATTAACTAAAAAAAGTTGGTTTAGTTACTCTTTAAAGGTTATAATTGTAAGAATTTTGATTGATCCTGACCAAAAGGTCAGCCCTTCCTGGGAACACAGCATGGATGCCCGAGAGTGCAGTGTGTGTGCCCTGTAGGTGCCCGAGGCAGCAAGGACATCAAAAGAGAACTTTTTTGCAACACAACAAGTTTTCCTCCAGGACTCACGGCAGGGGACCAAGACCCCCAAAACACCCCTCTCGGGAACCAGAACTTTATCTCGAATACAGGAGACTCCCTGGAGAGTTACACTTGATTTTCAAACACCACATCTCCATACAACAACAGGATTCAATGTTAATCTGTGACAATAAACAAGTAAACTTAACCTAATGTTGGGAGACAACTCCCTTAGAGATGTTGACCAATCACCCACTGTATGTTTATTAGGCAACACCCCTGAATTTTACAACAACCAATCAGTAGCAAACTCCTATATGCTTTGTCTCTCTGGATATTTAAGGGAATGATGTAAAATGGTTCGGCGGGTCTTTCTGTTCATGGAAATTCACCCCCATGATGCTGTATCTTTGATACAGCATCATGTATTTTATTTTACTTTGAGAAATCTGTAACCAGATATTCATCACTTGCCAGGTATGCATTATTCTCATTTGATTATATTTGTTTTCTCGTATTTGAATTGGAATGTGAATTGGCTTCTGAATTATGTTTTACCTACCTGGTTAATAAATTGTTATATTTGATTTTATTCTGTGTTGCTCGGTAAATGTTGACACTGCAAGTAATATCGTTGTATCCGTAGTTACCGTAAGGACTGAAATCAGGCTAGGATCGGCCCAAACCCAGTTAGATAGTGAATAATACATCAGCTGAGGATTTGTGAGATACAAATAGCAATTGGCGTTAGTTTAAGTGTACTTAGAAGCGTGGAGGCTGTGTTTCCGTTTAGAGTAACATTTCTGATTACTCTAAATAGGGTCAGCCTCAACCTCTGTTTATTTCAATGTTATTCTATTCATTAATCTTGATTAGAAATAATAATTGTAATAATTAAGTGTCACCTCTAAGGGGACTAAATAAAGTATGTTTAAAGTTGAGCACGCAGAAAGCGGCCGCTTAAGCGTATAGTCCAACCTCTGGCAGCGACCAACACTGATTCGCTTACGACCGTTGACCAGTATATTAATTATGAGGCCCATACTAGGATCATGTGCGACTGTGAGAACCGAATGAACGAGTGTAATACCAGAGCTTTATCAGAATAAACAAACAAACATCCATCTAAATTCTGTAAGTTTTAAAAGTAATAATCCGATTTGTAATATAATATAAACTAAATCTTTGTCTTTGGAGTCAGATTAGAGATAAATATACCTAAATTACGTAACGCCAAAACGTCATCTGCAAAGCTCCGGAAAAGACCGAACGCGCTATTAATCCTTCCCATGCGGTTTGGACTTCGCCATTGGGCCAAACGGATGGATGGGGGATATAATTTTCACCCCCTTACATAATGTTAAAGTGCCAAATGGTCCCAACAGCGCTGAACTGTACGGTTCAGTAAAACGTCAACACAAAAGTGCAGTGAACACAAATAAAATATGTAGTAACTGTGCTAACCACTGATTTTTGTAATTCATCCACATTTGGAATTCCACACAGTGTTATTTTGGCCTCATGGCATAGGAAATCACTTACTAAACTGTTATTTGTGGGCAGACCAAAGCTGCCAGTAGGTGGGTATTATGCAGATGTGTGAAATAGTAATGTGTCATGGAAATAACTGCAGGATTACAAAAAAGACGTTCAAGAAAAACACAATACAAGCAGTTCAGAAAAAGTATTTCCTATTATAAACTCGTTAACATGCACTAATTGCTATAACAAACACTACAGGATGGGTCAAGTGAAAGGGGTCATATGATGCAATTTAATTTTCCGTCAGTCTTACTACACGATGTAACTACAGAAGAGTCAAGTTTTAAATAGAAAAAATATCGAAACTCTTTTATTTTTTAGCGCGATGCTAATGGTCTAATCAGATTCAATGGATTATGCTAAGCTATGCTAAAAGTGCTACCGCCAAACCCAGAGATCGGCTGAATGTATCCAAAACTGTAAAAATCAAATGTTTAACTCTAGGGGAGCTGGAAAATGAGCCTATTCAAAAAAAGTGGAGAGTCCCTTTAAACCGCGTTTTTAGCAACGTCATATGACCCCTTTAAAAAAGGATAATACGTGCTCATCAGTTTGTTTTCAATATTTATTGTGTCTGTTGTTGACACAATAAATCGCCTTCTGAGTCTGTTTGGCTTCGTACGATTATTCTGTAACTGTTATCATTTATCCAAGGCACATTAAAGTATAACTACAGGGGCCGCTTACCTCGAGCTCGGCACTGTGCTAAAGTGCCGTATTCAACAGCACAATGGCGATAGAAATCTTTCAATATCTCTCCAATTCACAAGCTGACCCTGCCTGAGTCACCTCCTTCCAACCACAAAGATTTCCACCACCCTATTTTACAATCGACGCTATCAATCAAACCGCATCCTTCTCCAAGGCAGTCTTTACAACACAGACCATTTTTTAACCTCACTAAAATTAAATATGGTGTCAAGAACAACAGAAAGCGACTTTCTGTACTCCAAATATAAATGCATGCCTTGATTTAGTAACCCAGTCATGGGTCTCCGCAATGTGAAAAATGAACTGATGCTCAGTGTATGAAAAGCTGTTGATTGAAACACTTTTTAATGCATATAAAATATCCCTCCGTTGAAATGAAAATACAGAAAACATGCATACAAACACGCTTACGATCAAGGCACAGATAATATTTCAATCGCACAGTGTGCAATACAGTCTATGTGGCCTGCATATATTTTGGCACTGCATGGGAGATGTGGTGTACCTGTCTGACTGTCTCAGCACAGTATGGTAATGTACTCATGTGCATGCCCGAATTTTCATCTCACCGGAGTCTGTGCTTAAAAAAAAGTTCACCTGAAAATAATAATTGAAAATTCTCTTATTATTTACTCATCTAAAAATACAATTTATTGTAACCAGGGGCTGTCAAGTACCAAAAAGACGCAAAAAAAAAAAACTCACCATAACAGTAATAAAAGTTGCTCGTCAACTTTTACGCTGTGCTCCAAATCTTTTGAAGCCACACAAGCTTTGTATAAAGTTTAGTTAAGTTTCTAAGCAGGGATACACTTTGACCTTCTCAAAGCTTGGGTCCTGAATTCAAAACTGGCGTATCGCGTTTGGGTACTAAACACAGAATAAGACATTGGCATTTAAGGTCCCATATTTCCTGATCCCATTTGTCAAACTGTAGTTAGTGTGTAATGTTGATGTTAGCGTATAAATAAAAACTGCAAAAGTATAAATCTCAAAGTTCAAATATATGCCAAGCAATATATTTTCTTTTAAAGCAACACTATGTAATTTCCATGTAAAAATGACTTACAGCTCCCCCATGTGGTTGAAAAGCGCAACAGTGCTGGTATCAGACACTCTTCTGCAGGCAGGGGGAGGGGCGGGTCTGTGTGCTCTACCCTCCACCGCCACTTTCAGAGTGTGCTTGTAGCAGCTAGGAGGCTGCTCAGGTTGCAGCAACAGTACAATTTGTCCAGTTAAAAGTTGTTCTATCACTGAAATAATTTTAGAGACATTATTTAAAGGTAAAAAAAACTACATAGTGTTGCTTTAATAGAATCCACCCAAAGCCTACAGAAAAAGGCCGGTCAGGACTACAGCCCTCTACTTCCCTTGAATGACGTCAATATAACAGTTTTTGACTAAACTCCTCCCACAGGAATATGTCAGTCGCCAGCTTTGGTTCAAACGGCTCTGCTAAGCTAAGCTGCTGTCGAATCACAACACACTAAACAAACTACACAATCAGAACTCGATACGTATTTCTAAAGGAGGGACTTCATAAAACAAGGAAGACATCGACCCGTTTTTAGTGAAAACAGCGATATACAGGCAAGTACATTGTGTGAAAAAAAAATGTGTTTTTTTACACACGAAACATGAACACTTGTTATATTGTGCACTGTAAACACAATCATAGCCTCAAAAACACAGGAAAAATGGGAAATTTAATGACAATAACATAAATTTTATAGAGATTTTATATAACATTTTGTAAAATTTGGACACAAAAACACAGAACAGCGCTATTAAAGCTATTGCCTTAGAAGGCAGGCGTATCTAACGATATCTCGTGGCAATTTGTAAAATGTTTAACGAGGTGGCAATTCGTATTTATTCGTGCGACCACAATCTTCCATTTTTTAGCTATTTGCTTTTGCCCCTGTGACATTTATGATAATCATATATGTTATTGTACAATATTCACTTTGTACGAATTTATACGAATTAGCCTACTCGTAAAATACAAATTATTGTGAGATCAGGCTGGCCTATCATTTCATTTTATTTATAAAAGTTTTGTCTGTTTTAGTGGTGCACCGATATATCGGCCGATCATGCTTTTCAATGAATAACGGTGAAATGCCACTACATCCGAAAGCCAGAGGGCGCTCTCGCGCAGAAAGTCAATATGCGCTGTAGACGAAGAACCATACACACGCAGCTATGACTCGCAGCTCAAGGAAATGGCTTACGGCTACATTTATATTGCTATTCTGCAAACCTTTTTTCAGGTATTTTCATGATAATAAAGAAAATGTATAATTACAATGTTTGACGAGTGCTGCTTTATAATTCATGTTATAAACGAGTCAAACTAATAGTGATTTTAGATCGATAAGGGCTTACTGATCAAAAGCCGTAGTACATGAAATAGCTGTGAATAATATCGTCTCTGCGATTCAGAATAGTTATTGGCCACATATTATTAGTGTACATCGGCATTTATCCGTGCACCCCAGTCTGTTTTGAACCTGACCAACACTATCTCTTGGCAATTCATACGTATTTTACAATGTGGCTAATTTGTAATAATTCGTACGACATTCGGGTTTCATTATTGTTTTTTATGATAATCTTAATTCACTTTTTACAAATTCATACGAATTAGCCAACGAATTCATACGTATTAGGCTGGCTCGACAGCTCCTGTACTGTCACGAAGAACTCTCATTGTACTGTTCTTTGAAAACATATGCTTGTGTGTAAAATATTTTGAGTAAATTCCAACATAATTCGTTTTTTTTGCGAACTTTTTCTCCAACAACTATCAGTATTCACAGAGTAGATGCAGGCATAGGACATGGAAAGCCTCTCTTAATTTTCACATCATACACAAACACACTTTAACATCCCAAGAGTCATTCACTGTCCTGCAAACACATGTGAAGAACTTAAAAAAAAACTTAAATTTACATAACAGTCTCTTTACCCTCTCATTTGACTGACGCCTTCTTGACAAAGCCATTACCCTCTAAAGGGCGTACGAGATATAACCATTAATATTAAAACAGTCCAAGCTCATTGAGCGTACGTCTACTTCGTTCACCTTGGGAGCCTGTGTCTTATTTAACATTGTTATGTATGGCATGTCAGAGTTGAGCAGATGGTATCTGTATGAATATGGCCGACTTGTCACCTTTTCTTATCGCCTCACACCTTTACCTGAAGAATCTCACTTCCTGAAACAAGACCCCCTGCAGGAAGTATTGGCAGAGGGCGAGGGGTGTCAGCCCGTGCCTGGTAGGATACGCCCAACCCAGACATAACCTTCAGCCCAAACTCTCCCCATTGTCTTTGACTGCTATTTTTACGACATGATCTAGCGGGCCGCCACATCCGTACGGTTTAGCATTCAGGGCCGCGTCCGGTCAAATTACCGTGAAGTTGCTTGTTAACCTTCTCCTTCAATCGAAGTCAATTTCAGCATCCATTCGACCAGTTTTATTCCACATTGAATGTACGCCAATAATTTAACATTGATCTAACTAGCTTTTCTCCCTGAAGGAAAAAAGCCAAAGTCACTTTGATCTTTGAGAAACGCATGCTGATGGCTAAAAACGTGTTATGTGAAATCTGTTTGAATAAAGTCCATCATGTCGTGTTTCTGAGATCCATACTTGTTTCTCCACTGTCTTTCTACCATGTACAGCGATACAGAAACTCCAGCACAGTTGCTTTCCCAAGGGATCAAATGTAAAACACCTCATTTTGGCCGTCCTTCCCAGCACAATTTCTTCTTTGACTTGCTTTATTTTGCGTTTCTCTTATACATTCCTATCTTGCCTTCTGCTTTAAGGTCAGTTTCAGACTGTTGACATTGACTCATTGGAGGGCACGCTCATGGTTTGATAGATCCTCTCTCGATTTTCCATTTCTTATTCGTGGTGTCCACAAGATGAAGAACTTCCATCCCCTCATCTCTATATTTAAACTATTCACCAGCTCTTGATAATTTATCATGTACTTGCAGGTTCTTCATTGGGAGCTAATAGCTTTTGTATAAAGACCATGTTAGTTAATTTTGGACAGGGTTAGGGTGTATATTTATATAAAGAGGCAAAGGAAAAATAAACAAACAGAAAGCTATTAGCTATAGTTACATGACATAATGCTAATTCTTCAACATTTTGCCATATGCATATATTTAAACCATTGGCTAAAAGTCTGATGCATATGGCACACTTTTCTGGAAACACTTTAGCAGATGTCGAAGTCGTCCTCTGATTGGTTTGATTATGCATGATTTCTGTGAAATGTTTGTCACGATCTTTAACGGCCCACCCAGAAACAACACAAAGCTACCTGATTGAAGAAAGCTTTTCCGTTTACATCGGACTGCAATGTGCTTCATCGCAAATAAACGCTGTATGTTTCAAAGTATGAAAGGGATTTTAACGTGTTTGCCATTGTTGTTATAAACTTTAGAGACATTCATGAACAGTGTTGGGGAAAGTTACTTTTAAAAGTAATGCATTACAATATTAAGTTACTCCCCCATAAAGTAACTAATTGTGTTACGTAGTTTCTTTTAATTGAAAGTAATACTTACATTACTTTTAAGTTACTTATGCATTACTTTTTCTTACTTGGCTGAGGTTTGATCTCTTTCAGGCCTTGCAGGTGTTTTTATGACTGAGCATTTAGAAATTGCAAATTTCTATCGAAAAATGTTAAGCTCTGGCCTGCGATCTCCGTTTCTGACTCAAACTTTTTTTTTAAAGTAACGCAAATATTTGTGTAAATTTGTAAAGTAATGCATTACTTTACTTGTTACTTCAGAAAGTAATATTACGTAATACATGTTACTTGTATTGTTCACTGTTCATGAATAATGGTTATTTTATATGCACACCTGTCTGTTATTGTGCCGACATCTCCAAGCCCCTAAATGTGACTCGAGACACAGAGCGAACAGGATTGGTTGATTTACGTGTCAGTCATGTGGCCTCTTGGGCGGTCCTTGGCCTTTCAAAGCGGCCATGCTTCCCAGACCTGGGGCCTCATTTATAAAATGCTGCATAGAAACCATCCTACATTTGATCTTACGATTATTTTTTAAAAATGCGTACGTGTGATTCATAAACCGAATGTACATGCAGAAACATGTGTACCCCTTTCTTTCAGATGGGAAATAAAAAAAAAGCAAATGATCTTGAACTTGTGCCCAGCTGAGCAGTTTCAGATATCCCCCTTTAACTCTTTCACCGCCAGCGTTTAAAAAAAAAAAGTTGCCAGCCAGTACCAGCGTTTTTCATGATTTTCACCAAAGTTTAATGCCTTCCAGAAAATGTTCTTCTTTAAATATATGCGCATACAATATACCAAATGAAAGATAAGACCCTCTGCTTTCAAAAAAAAAAAACATTTCATCCTACCTTCGAAGGTTCTTTTGTAATCAGCTTTTGAATATGGGTAGGTTTCTGCAAAAACACCACATTTTGATCAAAAAGCAGAGATAATTCCATTTTTGTGACAGACTTTTCATAGAGATCCCATTCAGAGCGATCTTTAAAACAGACACGGACATGCAGCCGCTTGCCATAGGGCAATACTTCCGGGTTTAAAAAGTTGCGGCTATTATCCACCTGGTGGATAATAGCCGTATTGCAGAAAGACGGAAAATCTCGTCATTGGTAGGGAAGCGTTTTCTCTTGATTGACAAGATATCTCGTCAATGGCGGCGAAAGAGGTAAATGGACATACCATGAAAATTTGACTTTCCACGTTTTAGTGTTATAATTGGGTCGCCAGTGCTTTTATCAACCTAGACAACGTGAATAAGATCAACCCAGTAACTTAGTTTTAGTAAACTATTTTCTGCATGTGAAAAAATAGGCCATTGAAAATTGGCTCCCCTTGTGATGTTAGAAGGGGATAATAACGCCCCTTAATCTGCACTATCCAACCACGCCACAGCCATTTAGTGCAGAGAACAACTCATTTGCATGTTAAATGACACACCTAAAACGACACATTGTTGCACACACCTACAAAGTGACAATTTTAACTTGCTATATTAAATTATCTATATGATATTTTAAACTAAAACTTCACATATGTACTTTAAGTATTTTGAATGTCCCCTTTAAACAATGCCTAATTAATGTCATAGACATATAAAGGAGCGCTTGTCAATATTTAATCCCTTTTCGAGCAGCAAGAATGGCTTATATTCCCAAAAAACCTGTTGCAATCAGACAAGCAAAAGTGCGTACGTCTGCTCGGACCCTGACGTGGAGCTAAGCACTTTTCCATGTCAAAGATAGTTTTTATTAATATGGACTTTGCCGTGAATATTTAACGCATTTTAACACGCTTTATAAATGAGGCCCCTTCTGTAGCAAAACTCAGCCATTTTGAAAAAAAAATCATCCAACATAATGTAAAGATCATTCTGTGAAAAATAAACTTGATATGCGTAAGGTTATGTCAAAAAATGAAATCAATGTGAAATCAAAAATTTAAATAATCGAACTTTGATGCTCCTAATCTCATCATTAGATTCTGAGACTTTAGCCTGGAATTCACAGTCAGGGTCACAAATGTGTGACTTTCATTTACATTTATAATATTATAATGTTATAATACATAGATGTTATAATAACAAAATAAAGCACATTTTGTTAAACAATGGGGTGGTTTCCTGAACAAGGTTTAGATTAATCCAGGACTAGGCCTTTTATAATATAGGACATTAAAATAGTTCTTGCTAGCAAACCTTACCAAAAAACAATACCAGTGTGCATCTTAATAATGGCACTGAAGATGTTTTTTAAATAAGTCATCTCAAACATGCATTTTATAGTCTGGGACTAAGATAAGCCCTGTCCGGAAAACCGCCCCCATGTCTGCAAACTCTGTCAATGAATGGCTCTTTAAATAAAATTCACCCTGATATTGTATTTTTTCACATCTCGAATGTTAAATCTTTTTTTTTTTTTATAAAATAAAAAAAACTCTCCCCGCAAAATAAAATCAAACATTATATATGTCAATGCTGTGTTAAGGTTACCCTCATTTAAACAAGTCATTTACATGTGGAAAGACCCTTTTCCCTCTTGTATGTAATTACACTGTAGCACGAAATGATGGCTCTTTGAATGCTTAGTGGTGGGTTGGGTAATTTTAAAAGGAATAAGTGACTAATTTGACATAATATAGTTCTTTTGCAGAAAAGCATTTGGGAATATCTAATTTTTGTCGGTCAGCACAGGCTTGTGGTAAGTTACTGCCATCTATGGTTAGAAAAGCTCTTCTCAATCAAAGATTTTCTTTTATCCGATAATGCCAGGCCTTATCACATCTATCTGTACGTGACTTTTTTTCACAGTCAACTGGTGAAAATGTCAGAAAATATAAAAAAATATGGGTAATGCATACACTTTAAAACTGCAAGACTACTAGGTTGTAATTTGAGAGACCATAATGTTGCACCAAATTTAACCAGAAGCAAATATGTTGATGATTTAGAGAGAAGATGGGCTTAGTGACTTCTCTAAAGTGTTATAAAATCTCTGATAACCAAAATATTTCCTTCCTTTCACTTCCTGCATGTAAATATGCTTGTCATGCGAAAATCCAGTCGGTAATCATATTGATTTAAAGGAATAGTTAACCCCAAAAATGAACCCAAGTTATTTCAAACCCAAATGTGCAAAGTACATTTATTACCCTTACTTATTATTCATATTTATTGACAGGATTAAGCAAGAAATGTAACTTTTTCAAATTTCTCTTTTTATATATAGCCATGCGGTGACGCGATTACGCATCTGGTCCGAACTTTACTTCCTGTTTCTGTTTGTTTTATGGTCTGACTAGTTGCTGAAACTGAACTCTTAAAAAAACCTTGTTGAAAATAACAAATGTTTTGTTTCCTAGGTAAACTATGTGTTATTTATTTTGCTTGTTATATAAATAAACTACTTTAAACGGATTTTGTTGTTATTTATTCTTAGCGGAGTTTACCGGAAGTTACGTGTTTTATCCACGAAAGCCACTTGTTTATTTTGTTACTGTTGAAACCGTCTATAAGGCTTAAAGGTTTGAAACACTGTCCAGATTTTTGTGTTTCTTCTACGTCTTTTGTTTATAATATCATTATGCACATAATAATTATGCAAAAACACTCATTTATGAATATTATGTGTATGGTTACTGTATTTCAAGTCTTTTGAAGGATTTGTTCCTTTTTTTTCCTCAAGCACCTGCAAGAGCATGAATTTGGCTTGAACATTCAAGTGTAAATGTGTTTTAAATAATCACTGTTTAGGTATCAAGGGATTGCTTGATTATTGGGGGTTTACCCCCCCAAATCCCCCCACCCCAAAAACTCCTCCCCCGAGCACCTGCACTTATCTGAATTGGAATGAGTGGCAGACAATTGAAATCGGCTCCGTTCAAAATTCTCTGTGTCCACCTGCCTAATTTCAAAGGCAGGGGTATCTATCACGCTCCGATAGCATCTACATCCAGCAGGCGTTTATTCTGTCGCTAACACTCTGCAAGCTAATGAATCAAGGGTGGACCAAACTCTACAAAGAGATCCTATCAGAGCCTGCCACACTGAACACAGGAAAAATGTATGCAGCCCTTTATTATAAGACAACCCAGCCGAGTGATGGATGGCCCAAATTTAGCCTCAGCAAACTTCGCTGAAGCTGTGTTGATACAGGCTGATTAATGACCATGTGATCCTTTCAACAAAAGAAGGAAGAGGGGACAAGATTGAGTGAAATGTCTCCAATATTAAGTTTTATCGACTGGAGCTTAACGTGAATGCAGAGGAGTTGGCCGGTTAAAATTATTCACCGCTTTCATCTGCTAAAAATGTACTCTGGATGGTTCTTTACAAGAGTGAAGGAATGGAGAATGAAAAGATCTCCCACAAACATTTTAAATAACGGTTCAACTCTTGGCCGCTTGCATCAAACCAAGTTTGTAGTACCAGATAAAAGCCAACTGTAAGCATTTCCATTCATAGCAGTAGCAGCTGCTTGGCTGGTTTTGGCAAATTTGTGAGCCAAAAGATCTTCAGAGCCGTAAATGTCATGTGACTACTACTAACCAAGCCCTACATTAGCAAACTACACAAAAACAATCCAATCCCATCCAACTATACAAAGCTACAAAGCTTTTTACCAAGGTAACAGTGTTTTTATAGTATAGCATAGCAGCTAGACCAAACGTCCAAATCTTAACTTCTTACATCAATCATGTTCACTTTATATGGCCTCACACCAGCCTGCAGTCACCAGTGAGTGTCTTTTCTTCTTCATAGACGACTAACTATTCAGATCCATATCATGAGGGATATAAAGGGCATTGAAGTCATCCGAAAGTAATGTTTCTATAATAGCCTCGCAATGGCTCTTGTAAATATTTATAGATGATGTCCTATTAAGATCTTGTATGGGGTCTTAGACCCACAGAATCTGTAAACAGTTCTTGTTTAACTTCAGTAATTTGGTTTCAAAGGTAAAGCCTAAGAGGCCACGCTGTAACTAGATAAAAGAAGATCTATTGGACGCATCACAGACCAATCAATGTGGTTTTATTACATCTGATCCAATCGGATGCTCGTGTTGAGATAAGATTTTTATAATGGTCCAGTTAACTAGCTGTTGTTTATCAACATGATCTCATGGGAAGTCAAATGTATTTTATGAGTCGGCTGTTGTGTATGAATCTATAAGAAGTGAATAGTACAGAAGAAAAAAAAATAAGGAAACCCCACCCCTAACCCAAAAACACATGAGTGTGGTTAAATCGAATTAGTCACCTTGAAAAACACATACGAATGCCAATAGACTGCGTCAGGTTTACTAAAAGTCACACAAGCTGTTTTCATCTGCAGTGTTAAACCGCTATAAAGATTGTAATACATCCTAATGGTGATACAGTATACTTCCTGTGGTGACACTGTTGACACATCTACACAGAGCTCTACAACAAAAAAATGCTTTAATAGATAAATAAATGTTTCACCCGTCATCGTAATATTGTTATACCCCATTATATTAAAAATGACTTTGTTTTGGTTATTTTATTTCATGTAAATGTTTAATCAGTATTTTGTTCAACTGACGATACAAAAAAGCTTTTCCTGTAATTATAATATGTTTAAATGATGAACGTTTAGAGATTGTTTCTGCTCCTTCATAAATGAAGTACTCTCACGCTTGCCAAATAAGTTATTAGAGAAATTGGGGCAATGTTAATGGAGAGCTTATTATAATGAAAGCTTTTATGAGAGGAGTGGCCAAGCACAAAATTCTCTTAGATGCAAGAGACAGACAATCGTCTTGGATCAATTATAGGCAACTAGAAGCACATGTAACCCAGAAGTACTTGAAAAAAATCATCCTACATGCAAAAACCATTCCGAATAAATCTAACATTGTTGTTTAAATTTTGAATGATTAAAGGTACAGTATGTTTTTAGAGGCATCTAGCAGTGAGATTGCGAATTGCAACCAACCCTTAATTTTGAAACGCGGTGAGAAGCTACGGTAGCTTCCACAGGACAAATGTCGTCTGAGACGACGTAGGGACGAAACGCTCTCCGTAGAACAGTTTTTCCGTTTAGTGCTACTGTAGAAACATGACGGCAACTTCATGTAAGCAGACCCGCGGTGTATGTAGATAAAACGGCTCATTCTAAGGTAATAAAAACAATACAGTACATTATACACCACTGATAATATAGTTATTTATATTATATTGCATTTTTGTCAAAAGATCCTTCTAAAAGTTAAACATTGCACATTTAAGGTCCTGTCAAAGATTGTGAAATTAATGATTGAAAACAAATGTTGATGCTCCACATCATTAGATTTGAATACTTTAGCCTGGATTTCACAGACACACTGCAAAAAATGACTTTCTTATTTAGTATTTCTGTCTTGTTTTCAGTAGAAATATAAAAATAAAAATAAACTTAAATCAAGATGTATTTTCCTTGAAGAGCAAATTGACCTAAGAAAAAAATCTCGTTTTTAGACCAAAAATATAAGTCAATTTGTACTTAAAACAAGCAAAAATATCTGCCAATGGGTTGAAATTTTTTTCTTGAATTAAGTGTTTAAAGTGCACCTTTCATTGTTAAAGACAATGTTATTTTTTGTATTTGGTATAATACAATGTGTTCATGTGGTTTATGGTTCAGAAACACATTATTCTCCACATACCATACATTTTTGTAGCTCCAGATTTCAATCTTTTCCTTAAACGCACAGATTTGAAAAGCTCTGTGTCCCTGATTGTGCAGCTAATCTATACGTTGCTTGGCCTGAATACCTGTGACATCAGCAGGAAATGTGACGCTCCTTACCATGTTTGATAGATTTGGTTGCTAACAGGAGTTAACTTACAGGCTGTGAGTCTGAAGTGGGAGGAATTATGATAATGTCGGTCTTGTCTACGTCACCAATGCCAGGAAGTAAACTGTTGCCTACAATCCATGTGTTTGTTGTAGTCCAAGAAAACAGATTTACATTGAAGACGATAACTCGCGTCATCGTTTACTTTTGGGTTTGTACCTTTTGCATATCGTTAACATGTACTAATACACACTTACACACCAAAGGAAATGTAAAAACGTGAATCGGACAAAATTGTCTTTAAGAAATTGGCAGATGTTTTTGCTTGTTTTAAGCACAAATTGGCTTAAATTGTATATTTTTTTGGTCTAAAAACTAAAAAAGAAAAAGTAAGAAAGTCATTTTTTGCAGTGCAGGGTTACATATATTTCTAAAACAAACCTATAATGGTAGTCAAGTCATTAATAGAATTTACTTCTTGAATTGACTTCTTGAGGGTTGACTTCTAACTTTAACTTAAAATAAAGATTGGAAAACATGACACTAGGTGGTAAAACCATCTATAGAGCTACAATCTGATGGAAATCCAAGATATATATATATATATATATATATATATATATATATATATATATATATATATATATATATATATATATATATATATATATATATAAATAAACAGTACAAGAAAGCATTGCTTTTGTCGCTTTTTGGCATCCAAAGAGGTTCATATTTTATAAATGGCTTAGCAGGCACTAAGATGCAGAAGTAAAAAATAGCTTACAAATGGATCAAACCTGTTAATAGGCTGCATTGGACATTTCTTATATAATCATCGCTTTTAAAATATAAACTAAACTCTGTTAATATGCACTGCTCAGATGTCATAAAGTCCACAGTTGGTTCTGTCCTCATTTTGAGCTGGATACAAGCATACAGGTTTGACTTTCCCAGCATGACAGGTACAATAACCAGGTCTTCTTCTGACTGTTGACAATTTTCCTAACAATTAAAGCACACTCTCCTATTCATGTTCTCTTTTCTGGGTTACCAAAAGGGCTGTGTTGGTGCTGAAGCCTCTCCCTCCAGGTGTGCTCAAACCTGCTAGGGAGCATGTCAGGAAAAGGAAGCCCATGGGAGACCATTAAGCTGCAGCCTTTCTCTCCACCGAGTGGAACAGCAGGTGGGGGTAAAAATAGTCCACCATCTGTTAAAGCAAGAGAGTTGGAATATCTTTCCCGAGACTCAGCGGGGACTCAATTAAAATGTGCATTTTCCACAGTGGCTAAGGGGAGAAACGTGACCACCCTGGCCCGTGCAGGCGCGGATACGGCTGGGTTTGGGTAAAGCTAAAGGCCCCCCAGGCAGAGCAGGGTCCGCATTTACTGCGTGGAGAACTGGGCCGTTTGCTCCTTCTAGCTAATGTCTCTTTGTACTAATTCTCAGTCCTTCAGAGCTTTGAAAAGGAAAGAGATTTTTTGTAAAATGTGTAAGTAAAAATGTTTTTAGGAAGGAGAAACTTAAAGAATTCAAAGCGGCTCTTGAGCTGGGTAGCCTTTTTGTAACTATATGTGCATGTATTTGTTTTAACACTGCAAAAAAATGACTTTCTTACTTAGTATTTTTGTCTTGTTTTCAATATCTAAAAATTCTTAAAGCTCATGTAACACACGCTGTTTCTGCATTTTTGATATTAATCTGGAGTACCTATAGAGTAGTATTACAGCCTTTATATCTCAGAAGAGTCTTTAGTTTAATCAGATTTATAAAAGAAAGATTAGCTTTACCGAATCTTTCCGATAACGTATGAAAAAATGAAGGAGGACTTATACCGCGGGTGGAGCGAGTACGAGTCATGCAACACTATACAACACTTATAACTTATGATTCATTAGTTCGTGTCATTTATATAATATGCACCTGCCTATTTCCAAAATAAGACAGGAGTCTTACTTACCGCATGCAACTCATACAACTCAACATTACATTAGATCAATAGACGGAGGAGAGTAGGCGGTCTTATGTGCATCTACAACCCAAAAGCAATCCGGTCTAATGCGTTTTCGACTATCTCTAAATGTTGTCAAAAGTGGACGAGCTCAAAGTGTTTCACACCCCGTTTACACCTGTATTCAGTGTCGTCCACTTGTAGCTCATTTGTTGGAGCATTGCATTAGCAGCACAAAAGGTCATGGTTTGATTCCCAGGGAACACACATGCTGATAAAATGTATAACTGTACATCTTAGGTCTCCAACATCGTTCCTGAAGGCACCTGTCCTGAATATTTTAGTTCCAACACACCTGCCTGTAATTTTAGGGTGCCATGAACAACTTGATTAGCAGGTTCAGGTGGGTTTAATTGGGGTTGAAACTAACATCGGCAGGACAGGTGCCCTCCAGTAACAGGGTTGGAGACCCATGGTATACATTGAATGCAATAGTCTGCCAAATAAATTTTACAAAATCAATGCGTTGAGGAAAGCAGTATATCTTGAGCTACAAAAATGAACGGTATGTTGAAAATGATGTGTTTTTTGAACCATAAACCAGGCAAACACATTGTAATATACCAAATACATGAAATAACGTTGTTTTTAGCAATGAAATAGGTGCATTTTGAAGGTACTTTACAGCGGCACTGAAAATTCAATGGCACCACAAAACATCACAAGGGTGCCTCCATAGCAAGTCTATCGTATTCAAACTCAACTGCTCTTTACATCGCTTACAACCAGAAAAGTCTAAGCAATGCTCAAATGCCTTGTTCTGCTAAAGATGTGGATTCATCATAATACGGTTAATCACATTTGCATGTTTGCAGAGAAAAGTACTCCGAGCAGGTGCGGACGCTGGAGTGCACATGCGCGGTCGCAAGCGTGCTGCGAGGGCTTAACCATTACCCACTCCAAATTCCCAGCCAAATTATTCTGAATGTTCTGGGTGGAGGCACAACTACCACCTGGCATATGGAACAATCAAAGTAGTTAGATCTTTAGTCAAGAGACCACCTGCCAACCAACCGTCTCCAAACTCGGTGCTTACTTGTCATTTAGTCTTATAATCAAACCTGATTGACCCAACAAGAGATTTAAAATGTTATCTGAGCCGATGGTATCAGTCAATAGGTCCTGATAGCCAGATGAACTTCTAACTCCATAACATTTCTCAGCCTGTTCTAAATTTTGTAATCCATGGCACATTTTATTTCAATGTAACGTAGCTGTAAGCAAGATAGCTTAAACTTCAACCAAATTTGGGCTCTTGTAAGTTTGATAGTTTTGAGTTTTTCAGTGCCACGGCTTTAACGTGATCCATAAACACAGTGGAAACTGCTGTATGTGTCCGGCAGCTGAATATGTGTCCTTAACTAATCCCGCTTTCTGGAAAGAGCGTCCGTAAATCACCTGTCGACCGAACCATTATTCCTTAGAGGGCTTTCACAGAACGAGAAATCAAACCGCAAAGGAGAGATCAAGCACCGGTTTGGGCTTTTATTAAAAAACATATTTTAGATAAATGAGATCACTACAGGGCAGGCCAACAATACTGGACATTTTTTGGTTCATAAATAAATTACAGGTTATACGCGATACACAACAGAAAGACAACGGTACAAATAATGCTCAGAATTTGTTCAATCTAATTCCAGTAATTTATTGGCAATCCCTTTAACCTCTAATAAACCTGTTGCAACCAACCTAAAATATAACCCAAGTACAGCCAACTATCGAAAGCCTACAGTAAAAAAAGCCACTGGGTTAATTTAACCCAGACAATGTTTACATTTGACCCAACAATTGGTAAAAACAACCCAGCATTTTGGGTTTAAACCACCGAGGCAAAGGTTATATAACAACCCAACAGCTTGGGTCCCTTTTTTGACCGAACGTTGACCGTGCATTTTTTAGAGTGTAACTAATCAAGAAAAGATTTCACCTTTTACGATCCGTGTATGACACTGGAGACCAAAGGTCAAGCACATTGCATCGTGGGATAGAGTATTTCATCACACTGCATCATAATAAACCATTGCAATGAAGTCACCAGTGTCACTACGCACAATAGATGCTAACTGTTTTGACGGAGACAACATCACCTGTTCAACCCCACGGCCACATTTACTTTCATAAAAACAGATTGCGCTGATAATACTTTTCCACTCCGCCGAGCAAATTATTTCCCGTTTTCACACCATATGGGCTGAGGATTTAAGGCCCAGTCCCAGAGCTTTATAGACTTTAGATGCCTGAAAGCACAGCGTGTGAGATCTCTGTCTACCATCGACATCATACATCTAACACAATGAACTTACTGTCATCATCAGATGGTCCAGGCCTCTTCCCGCCGGCCACCAGAGACACGAAACAATAGATGTGAAGCCATTGTAGCTGATGCCCTGCTATACTGAAAGCCACTAGAGCTTCTGTCAACAGTAAATCAATGCAGAAAAGTGACTCCTCTTTCAATAATGACCACCAATAAACAGCGTGAATGACATTTTCTCATTCTGTGGAGTCCCAGGGTCTTCCTGTTTCCATCAATCTTAAAGTTGCCACCTTCTCTGTCATCTGGAAAATCGTCCAGATTTCTGAGCCAGGTGAGATTATACAAAGTACTATTTAACTGGCTATAAAAGTCAGAATTTTCTCTTCCATAAAACAACCCGTGACACACTTCCATGGACAAGGGATTTCTTCTCCTCAGTCTGGCCTTCTCATTGGACGCAAAGGCCTGCTACCTGGGGTTTTAATTACTGTTTTTCAATTAGCGTGTGACTACAGACACCCACAGGTAGGTTCACTCTATGGCATAATGGCTTTCCTTTAAAACTAATTAAGACCTGTGGAGAGGGAAGCATTTGGACAAGAAAATAACTGTTGGGATTCAACCTTCTAGTGTTTGCCAAAGTATGCAGGTCCTGTTGAATGGGACACAAGCAAACAACTATGAAGTAAAGAGACAAGAACGTGATTAATATTAAGTGGGACAAATTCTTACACAGTCAGAAAAAATGGTCCCTAGCCGTCACTGGGGCAGTACACATTTGAAAAGAGTACACATTTACACCTAGAGAGTGGATATTAGTACCTCAAATATACGGCTCTCCTTATTTTGCTAAGTGGTTGTTGGTTCTCAGGGCAACATTACGTTGACCCTGGGACAACATTTCAATTAACCAATCAGGTTTGATAAGTTAAAGGTATTGCGGAGGATTTTCTATTTCCGGGTGGATCATCAACACTATTGGTCCTCCTAGTTGTCAATCAGGAGTGTTGTGCAATTGCATTTTTTAAAAATGTGGATAAGGCGGTTCTTTTCTAAAATTCGAGAAAATCCTCCGCTATACCTTTAAGAGTAGTCAAACACACTGAAAAAAATATTCTTTCAATTTACTCAATTTTTTTTAAGATAAGTGGTTGCAATCAATTTATTTAAGCTACATTTAAACAAAAAATATTAGTAAAGTAAAATAAAATAAAAAACTTTTGTTTGAATGTAGCTTGAATAAATTGATTGCAACCACTTACCTTAAAAAAAATTGAGTAAATTGAATGAATCATTTTTTCAGTGCATTTTAAATATAAAGTAAATGGGTGATTCTCGCAAAATTAGACTTATGAGGTTTCATGAAACATTTTGATTAAAAAAAAGTAAATGCAAAGTAAGAGCATCAAAATAAGAAGCATACAGTTACAAACATCTCTTCATGTTCTTTTTTGCACATGATTTCAATTGACATCATACAAACCAATTTTGTTGTTTTTTCCATATTTAAGGGGGAAATTTTCATTACCGCAATGTGTCCATGACTGGATTTGGGTTCTTTGACATGGAAAATGTATAATTAAAAAATCTAACAAATAGCTTCAGTTCAGGTTATACTATTAACATTTACAGTAAAGAAACATGTGGTATTTGGTGATCATTTGTAAATGTAGAGACACTAATAAGGAATATAAATGTTTCCAAGAAAAATGTTCTCATCCTCCGCAACAATTTTGTTTAAGCCCTCGAGGAACTAACATTTTCACAAAAAAAAAAAATAGTTGGAAGGGACATAATTGACTGTGACACTCACGATGGCTTCTAGGTAAGCAGTTCTTATTTTTTCTGTCCAGATAAAAGTTTAAATTTTGTTTGTCATAGTACCTATGACAAGACATGAGTTTGTAAATGCATATATTTAATGTAATATCATGTTGCAGTAATAATCATTTTTGATAATGATAATCTAAAAAATTTAAAGGAATATTCCATCTTTTTAAAAGAAAAATCCAGATAATTTACTCACCACCATGTCATCCAAAATGTTGATGTCTTTCTTTGTTCAGTCGAGAAGAAATTATGTTTTTTGAGGAAAACATTGCAGGATTTTTCTCATTTTAATGGACTTTTATTGTCAAAGATGACAATCGTTTTGCTAGATAAGACCTTAAGGCTTCGTTTGGGATCATTTAGAGTACTTTAAAACTCCATTGAAAAAAACTGTTACGTATTGAGTTAAGTGTTAATTGTTGGTGTCTATTAAAGTCCATTAAAATGAGAAAAATCCTGCAATGTTTTCCTCAAAAAACATAATTTCTTCTCGACTGAACAAAGAAAGACATCAACATTTTGGATGACATGGTGGTGAGTAAATTATCTGGATTTTTCTTTAAAGAAAATGGAATATTCCTTTAAATAGTTCTATAGAAAAAAAATTTTTAAATCCTCTAAAAAATAATGGTTAAAGTAAGTTCAGACCTTAATCTTATATGTGCAAAAAAATTGGCTTCAATGGCTTTAAAAAAGAAAATCTGATGCTGGACACCTTCTAAGTCTGGATTTCGTGAGAATCACCCAAATGTGATTATGCTTTAATTTAAGGCAGCAAAAATTATGTGTAATGAGTTTTATTCAGCGCCTATTTTAACAGCTTTCCTTTAAATAGGACTGGTGTGGTGATAATAATTTCCCAAATGTATTTTGAAACTTCCAATTATTGTACTTACAGCGTTGTGGGGAAAACTGATCAAATGAAGCCCACTAAATGTGAGAGAGCAAACCAGACAACTATCTTACAGCTTGAAGGTTGTTTTTGAGCCACTCATATATCAGCAGAATAAGTTGGCCTGTGACAGAGCTTTGCCTTGGAGCACCTTGGATATCAAACCAGCAATGGGCTTTTAGATTTCCTGGGCTGCTAACACATTAAGCATTCCAATAAGCCGATGAGAAATGCGGTTTCCTTCAAGCATCCGTATATCACTCTACGGCCTTGCTACTTGTTGACAGTTTTGACCTTGTTAGAATCTATACGCGAGAGACATCTCCTTTCGAGTTATAAAACCACAAAGCCTTGTTACAATGCTTTCCTTCTGGTTCTACCCTTGAACACAGACATATATATATATATATATAAATATGAAACAGACACCAACCATCTCTGAGAGGTCTGACAACTACAAAACAACTCCATTTAAAAAGACTACTTTTGTTGTCTCTAACAGTTCTTCTCTTCATTTATTTAAAACTTTATAAATGAAAATAACTAGCTTCCTGTAACGTTACTGTGCCTCCGCCCTCCGCATTTGTCATACGTCACTAAGAAAAGTGCGTACACTACGCTGATACTCTCTCCTGAATGCTAGGCGTCTAAGATAGCGGCGTTATTGGAAGCTAGTTATTTTTGTTTATAAAGTTTTAAATATAGATATTTCTATGACAAAACCACACGGATTAACCTCAGAAGGCCTTTGTTTATCCCCCTGGAGCCCGTTGGATTACTTTTGTGAAGGATGGATGCACATTTTTTGGACTTTAAGGAGGTGGACCGCATATCCTTGCATTTTATAAAGTGAAAGATCTAGGACATTTTATGAAATAATGTCTCCCAATCTCTGCCACTGGTGACACCAAAGTAATAAAAGCATTTAGTTGTAGCATACCTTTTTGGATTGTGATACTTATATTGCCTAATGCTATGTTTCGAGAATTTCAATAAAATATTGTGCAGCCCTTCAAATGGTGCTAAATAGCACTAAAAGTGGTCCACTGACTTGTAATCAAAGATGAACTTGCTATATAGCACTTGTTTAGCACCTATGTAGAACCATATGGTGCTATATACACCGTACACAAAAAAAGATACTTGGTTACTTAGTTGCCTTAAAATTTTGAGTTAATTTAACTTAAAGATATTAGTTGACTCAAAAAGTTGTGTAAAAATTGTTGGTTCCTCTATGATTAATGTCACGAGACTTCTCGGGGAGGTGAAATCATTGCCATTTATCAAACAAAAGGCTGCATCCTTTGGTCGCATTTTTTGACTGCATACATAAAGTCTTATTACAAAATTTTAACAATTATAAAGTTTTCTATTATATTTAGTTAATCGCAAATTGTTGTAATATGCTTATGACTTGCAAATGTAATGCTCAGTTGAAATAAACCAGGCGTGAAGACGTATGCAGTTTCTTTCTAAAAAAAACGACCACTGTCCTAATATCAGCATGAAGTTACGTTTCTGGCTAAAGCTTTTCCAGTGCAATGTTCATGCATTATATTCTGTCTTTTACTGCATGTGCTTTTTTTGTTTGGGTTTTTAATAATGTTCATCTTAGACACGTTGCGACTATCTGTTGATCAGGGTCAGATGTGAAGCGTCTCAGCAGATTAAACCCTCACTCGGATGATTTTATCTCTGCATGTTTTTGCTCAAGAATAACAGTGGCTGTATCATTTCTATTGTAAAGAATTAGACAAATATTTAAGATTTAAATGGATTTAAACGTTGTTTGGCTAAAAGCAAGCATCTAAAGTGAAAGTAGCAGGATCGGGTCCATTAGCGCCCCCTGCAGGCATTTCTTATAATAATTTTTTTCATTACTAAGGCTACTTACTGTAATGTGTTTACTTGTTTTTAAGCTTTATTTGAACCAATTATTATTATTGCACCATCATTATTATGTAATTTTAAAGGTTATTGCTAACTTAGGTCTATTTTTATTACAAAAAAATATTGAATTACTTGATTATCAATTAGATAAATAATTGACAGTCCTAGATTAGTTAAACATTTGAAAATAATGTAATTTCAGTTTCCCATTCATTTATTTTATCATTAAGGATTTCTTAAAAAAAAAATGTAAAAACCTCATCTCGTCACGTTCTTGTGAACCCAATCTTGTGTCTCGTCTCGTGGATTAAGTGTCTCGTCACACCCCCGATCACTTGGCAAAATCAGTTTGAGCTTTTTTTAATAAGAGCATGCGTTTCTCACCAAAGTTTTGACACAAATATAGGATCTGCATTTATCCACAGCTAAGCATTTTCTCTTATAGACTTTATTATACCAATTTCTGAAATAAAATATTGTTAAATCTCAGCTAAACAAAACCCGCCAAACCAAACAGCCGCCATGATTCTTATTTCTTTTTTAAGAAAGCAATTACCGTGGTCAATTACCAAAGCGCGTTTAAATGAACTCTTTAATAGTATTTTAGATTATAAATCAAGGTAATTGGCAATTAGGATTTGCCTAATGGTATAGAACAAAAACAAAGTAACTTAGATTATCCTAACAATTCTCATTTCAGAAGGATTCCCCACCCCAGCGCACTTTAAAGCTGACTTTGATATTATTAGCATCTTGTACAATGCGTTCCAACCATTTTGACACCGACAGCCTTTCTGCCGCCAAGCATGTCATAAACAGGGCCTTATAAAAATTGTTTTCAGCATAACTGTCATGTAAGACAGTCTCTGCCTTCAGCTCCCCGTGAGGCGGCCGCCTCGGGCTGTTGCTCAACGCTGAGACTCTCTGATCTTGAGACCTACGGGCTATGACCTCATTAGCATAGTAGCGTAAACAAACTACCCTTTCCATAAACAACAGACCGATAGGCGGAGCGGGCAGGGGTCATCATCACCTGCTGATTTCGGTCGTAACGAATAACCTGCAAATTAGGCAAGCACGGACAGTCCGGATCCGGCCCTTGCATACAACTTGATTTTCTGTTTACAAATCCGCCAGGGTAAAGTGGCGACACATTCGGTTTGGATGAATTTTTTTCACATTGTTATGGCCTATCCTCTCTAGCCCTCGGCTGTTGCTCAACGCGGCGGTGTTCCGCAGCGGTGTAGCAACCCGAGTACAGTTAATGGCCCCCCTCTTAAAAGGCTCTTAGTTGACTCGTAGTCCTAAGCCTCTCCCTGGGCTTTTCATTTGTTCTACCTCTGCAGCCCAGTCACGGCAAATAAACAACCTGCAGCATGGAGAATGGCAGCTCCTCTCTCCTCTCCTCTCTAATTTAGATATCCCGGCTTCACAGCTGAGGGAGATTAAAGAGTACGGCACAGGGGAGTCGGCCTACAGCCATAGCAAAAAGCCATCTGGGTACATATCACAGACTCTTTAACCCTCTTCTTCCCGTTTTCCAACCCCCCCCAAAAATCGAGACGGGCAACATTTGCTAACCAAGATGACAAATGAGGCCGCTGCAATGAATGGGGTTTGGCAGTAGAGCTGGGCAATATACCAAATATTAGATGTTATCAAAATAACCACACTGAAGGTTACAGAATATTGTGATAAATCAAATACGTATATATTGCATGTTAATTTGATAAGAAGTATTAAGTGGCCAGTAGGTCACATTTTTTACAGGTTATTAAATTTCAGATATTATTTAGGAAATATATGATACTTTCCAGTCCCATTTGGCAGAATATGTTTGTAATGTAAAGGACAACTCTAAAAAAATGAATATGCAATGAGAAGGTGTGCATTTTTATACAAGGCATCTTGTATAACCTTTTAAAGGGACATTCCACTTTTTTTGAAAATATGCCTTTTTCCAGCTCCCCTAGAGTTAAACATTTGATTCTTACAATGCTAACGTACCCCTCATCTGTCAAACTGCAACTTTTATGGACTCGAAAGAAATCACGTCTTCAGTTTAGTGACATTTCCTCAAATGGCTTAATTCATGTCCCATGATTTCAAAGACGAGATTAAATAAACTCCACATAAGAAAGCATGTGAAAAGAAAAAGACATCAAAAAAGGGCATTTTTCTATATATACCCAAACGTACAACTAGAGAAAGATATAAAAAAATTAAAGCCAGTATGAGAACAGCACAGCCCATCTCCACTAGAGGTCAGCCAAACTGCTGGCCATGCAAATTGGCTGCTTTAATGGCAATAATGAAAGTGGAAAGAGGAGGGAGAAGAGATTCGAGCTGGCCTGGTTTCATTGTGCTGGCAGAACAGCAGTGACATGCTGCTATTTAGAGAGCTGAAAAGAAGCCTACAGCACTCAACTGAGCCATGACAACTCTGGAAGTACTAGCAGTCCTCAAATGGGTCAGAATGGACTGAATATTAACTAGGCCCTGCGCGCTAGATCTCGCATCAGCGTTATGCTGAATATTGAACATGCGTCTCCTGCCTTGCCTAAGATTTCTGTAAGTTAAACACTTTCAAATGGCAGGAAGAACATTTCCGCAGAGGTGGAAAACGTCGTTCGGAGACATTGTGGTTTTTTGTGTGAGCGAGTTTTGTGATCCATAATGAGACAGTGAAGAACATTATACAATGAGAACAAGTCTGAGCCTGATGACCACGTTTAATTTTAAATTGAATGTGGAGAGATAGACAAACAAACATAAAGAGAGACAGACATACAGAAAGAGACTGACTGACTGACTGACTGACTGACAGACAGACAGAACGATGGATTGATGAACAGATAGACAGACATACAGAAAAAGAGTGATTGACAGACAGACAGACACACTGATGGATAGATAGACAAAGAGACAGACAGAAAGATGGATTGATGAACAGATAGACAGAGATACAGAAAGCAATGGACGACAGACGGACAAAACCATAAATTAAGGAAAAGATAGACAGACAGACAGACAAAAACAGAGTGAGACAGACAGACAGACAGAGAGAATGATGGATTGATGGATAGATCAAAAAGGGAAACAGACAGACGACGGACCGACTGAAGGGCAGGACGATGGATTGATGGATCTATAGACAGACAAACAATTAGACAAAAAGAGAGAGAGACAGTAAGGTAAGACATACAGTAAGAGACAGACAGACAGGCACAATGATGGATAGATAGACAGACAGACAGACAGGTAGACAGAAAGGCAGAAACGAGTGATGGACGGATAGATGGATCTATAGACAATGATGGATAAATAGACAGACAGACAAAAAGAGAGAGACAGACATACAAAAAGGCAGAAAGCAATGGACAGACAGACAGACAGAACAATTGATTCATGAATGAATAGATAGATAGACAGACAGGCACAATGATGGATAGACAGACAGACAGACAAAGAGACAGAGACAGACAGACAGACAAAAAAATTGATTGATGAATAGATAGACAGACAGACAGATAGATAAAAAGAGAGTGAGACAGGATTGATGGATAGATAGACAGAAAGGCAGATAGACAAAAAGGGAGACACACAGATGACGGACGGACTGAACGGCAGGACGATGGATTGATGGATCGATAGACAGACAGACAAATAGACAAAAAGAGGGAGAGAGACAGTAAGGTAAGACATACAGTAAGAGACAGACAGGCACAATGATGGATAGGTAGATAGACTGACAAAAAGAGAGACAGACAAGTAGACAGAAAGCAGAAATGAGTGATGGATGGATAGATGGATGTAAAGACAGACAGACAAAAAGAGAGAGGCAGAAAGCAATGGACAGACAGACAGAACAATTGATTCATGAATAGATAGACAGACAGACAGACACACACAATGATGGATAGATAGACACACAGACTAACAAAAAGAGAGACAGACAGGTAGACAGAAAGGCAGAAACGAGTGATGAATGGATAGATGGATGGATAGATGGACAGACAGACAATGATGGTAGATAGACAGACAGACAAAAAAAGAGAGAGACAGACATACAGAAAGTCAGAAAGCAATGAATGGATAGATGGATGGATAGATGGACAGACAGACAATGATGGTAGATAGACAGACAGACAAAAAAAGAGAGAGACAGACATACAGAAAGTCAGAAAGCAATGGACAGACAGACAGAACAATTGATTCATGAATATATAGACAGACAGACAGGCACAATGATGGATAGATAGACAGACAGACAAAAAGAGAGAGACAGAAATACAGAAAGTCAGAAAGCAATGGACAGACAGACAGAACAATTGATTGATGAATAGACAGACAGATAGACAGATTAAAATAGAGTGAGACAGACAAAATGATGGATAGATAGACAGAAAGGCAGATAGACAATAAGGGAGACAGACAGATAATGGATGGACTGAATGGCAGGATGATGGATTGATGGATCTCTAGACAGACAGACAAATAGACAAAAAGAGAGAGAGACAGTAAGGTAAGACATATAGTAAGGGACAGACAGACAGACAGGCAGGCACAATGATGGATAGATAGACAGACAGCCTGACAAAAAGAGAGACAGGCAGAGAGACAGGCAGAAACGAGTGATGAATAGATGGATGGATGTATAGACAGACAGACAGACAGACAGACAGACAGTGCTGGATCGATAGATAAACAGACAAAGAGAAAGAGACAGACATACAGAAAGGCAGAAAGCAATGGACAGACAGAACAATTGATTGATGGATAGATAGACAGACAAAAAGAGATAGACATAGACAGACAGATAAAAAGAGAGTGAGACAGACAGAATGATGGATAGATAGACAGACAGAAAGGCAGATAGACAAAAAGGGGGCAGACAGATGATGGATGGATGATGGATCTATAGACAGACAAGACAAATAGACAAAAAGGGAGAGAGACAGTAAGGTAAGACATACAGTAAGAGACAGACAGGTACAATGATGCATAGATAGACAGACAGCCTGACAAAAAGAGAGACAGGCAGAGAGACAGGCAGAAACGAGTGATGAATAGATGGATGGATGTATAGACAGATAGACAGACAGACAGACAAAGAGAGAGAAAGACAGACATACAGAAAGTCAGAAAGCAATGGACAGACAGATGAATATATAGATAGACAGACAAAAAGAAAGGCAGACAGATAGAGAGGCAGGCAGGCAGGAAAATAGATAGAATGATAGACTGACTGACTGACAGACAGACAGACAGACAGTTAGATATCTGTAAACAGAGGGTCTGCGCCTGTACACCAGACTGAAAGACAGACAAGTCTATTTTACAGCCGTATTGAATGAGATAATCCAGTGATGTTCACTGGTGCTGATGGCATTGGTCTGATTCTTGTTAAGAGCAATAACCTCCTCTTGACACTGAACAAATTTAATAAAAACATATCTGAAAATAGATGATATGTATGCCAGAGCACATTCCACACCAAAACCTGCAATAACACCATCTAATGCTGCCACCTAGTGCTTCAAAAAATAACCTGTAGCCACTTTGATGAAAATTCAAAGGGCTGAGAACAGCATGTGAATTCAACATAATGCTTGTAAGAGGTTTTTTCAATATATCTGGATTTTAAAAGACCACATATGCTCAGGCCAGACGAGTAAATACATCTGTCATGTATAATTATCTAATGACTTCCAAACATAGCCTCCATTAGAGGAAATAAATGACTCAAACTGCGATCTGAGACTCGATAACCACTGCCATTTTGGCGCCAGCGGCAGGCATCTAATTGGTTGAGCTTCCAAGAACTAACAACAACGGGGTTAGCGTTTTACAGTAACACTAACATTACAATTGCCATTCCAGACCTAATAAATCTGATCAAATGCTTTTCAATAGGACATCAACGGTTTATTGTGACAGAGCGCTCATTATACGTGTGAACTCTGCAAACTTTCTCAACACATTCCACAAGATTGACCTTTCCTACAGTTTCGTTTTCTACTCATTTTCACTCACACTCCACTATTCGACATGTCACCACCCATTAAGGCATTCCTATTAGTGCAAGGGTGCGGTGAAAATCAGGGCAACCATTATAAATCTTTTTTAAGATACTCATTATGTTTAAAAAAAAATTGTTCACTGGAAGAAAATTCTCTCATAATTTACGCTCATAATAATATCCCATATGTACATTTCCCTCAAGAACATATCACAAGACCTTTGACGATCCCGTCCACCCAGTGCTCATTGTAGTCTTTGCCATTACCGAATGATTCATATCAAAACGATGCTAAATCTCCCCGTGAGCTCTAAATCCCTCCTATCGTCACTCAGAAGCATTAACTTCCTCCACATGCAACAGAAAATGATCTTTTCTGTCTGGTTATGTGGGACCTTCTCTCTCAATAGACGCTTTTAACCATGCTGCAGAGGCCAGCAGAGAGAGCCATTGCTACTGAACCAAGACTTTGAATTCAAGTCAAATGTGGGAATATTTTGGTGGAAGCACATTATTAAGAGTATATCAGATTTTGCATGGCTAGCACTCAGAAAACTAAACCTTACGTACATAATGATGTCTCTTTAAGTGTTTGTCCTTGCTGAAAACTTTGCAAGCATTGCACATTTTTTAAAGCTTTCTACCCAATTCTGTTTGAATGAAATACAAAGACTTGTACTGTGCGGCTGCTAGTGAAACCATAACCAAATGTGTCAAAACCATCGTCACAGTCATGTAGTTTGACACCAAAATGTGTAAACCACTTGGTCACACTCAGCGGTGGAAACAGATTAGATTTACTGGAGGGGACAGTCGTTGGGAGACATATTTTATATTTTTATATTATAGCTACAGAAAATCCCACACCATTAATGTATGACATTTGCATAGCGTTTGGAGGCTGTTACATGCAGAAAAAATGAAAATCCTATTCTGGACTCTTGAAATTCACTCGCTGGAATCAGTCCTCCACCCCTTTGCATATCAAAATATGATGTAATATATAACCAACAAATATACTACAACATTTGCTTATCTTAGTGCATGCTTTTTTAGCATTAATACATATTTAAAGGAAAACATCACTATTTTTCAACATTTTTCTATTTTCTTACCTAGACTAATTAAAACATACCTATATTTTTTCTATGTGTGCACTTAATCTTTGTACAGCGCGTCGTGAATGTGTTAGCACTTAGCCTAGCCCCATTCATTCCTTAGGATCCAAACAGGGATGAATTTAGAAGCCATTCCATGTTTTCCCTATTTAAGACTGTTACATGAGTAGTTACAGAAGTAAGTTTGTGGCACAAAAGAAAACGTGGCGATTTTTTAAGCAGATAAAAAATGAGAACTATATTGTATAGCGGAAGAGCACTTATGCAGCAATATTGACGGAAGTTTGAGCGATATGGGAAGTGCTGCAAACTAAGTGCCTTTTGCCATACAATATAGTTCTTATTTTTTAACCGCTTAAAAATTTGCCACGTTTTATTTTGTGCCACCATACTTACTCGTGTAACTACTTATTTAACAGTCTTTAAATAGGGAAAACATGGAAGTGTTTGGTGACAAAGATTAAATGCACGCATTGAAAAAAGATAGGTATGTATTCAGTCATCTAAGTTGAGGTAAGAACATAGTAAAATATTGAAAAACTGTATTTTCCTTTAATACATATATTAAAGGTATCTGCTAACATTAGCTAAAGAACATTGAACAAAGAATGAATAATTGCATTTGTATAAACTAACAATAACTCAGATAATTAAATGCTTAAAAATATGTTAACCAATTTACGATAAGGTCTGATTGATTAACACACGAGCGTCTGTGCTGTATCGTAAATAAGTTATTCACGATACAGCACTTGCCTCGAGTACCTTATTGCTTTTATAAAACGGTTACCACACAATATTAAAGTAAAAAATATTAGTGCAACTTTCATGAAGTTAAATCAATAAAAAGCATTCCTTTGCTAGAAAGAATAGTCCCTGACCATGAACAAAAATGTGTTCCAATGTGTAATATGCATGAAAGCTCAAATAAAAACAACAAACCGATACTGTGGTTGCTAAGGGTGTTGCTAAGGGCGCAGTGATAAACAGAACCGTTGGATGAAGCGGTCATAGCCGTGTTTTATCGTGAATAAAGCACACCTATTGACCAATCAGAATCAAGGATTGGAACTGACCGTTTTATAATTATATTTATTTGTTTAGAAGACTCTTTTATCTCAAGCGACTTGAGAAAGAATTTGTTATATTCAGTGACATGTACACAATTGCAAACGTTTTTATTATAAGAAATATCCAATATTAATGTTAATGCCATTAAAGGCAAGTGCTTCAGGCAAGTGCTTCGCGCGAGTGCCGCGCGCGTGAGCGAATTAGCATGAAGTTGACGCTAATATAAGTTTTATAATGTAAACGGCCTCTCAGGGTCTATAAGATTTTCTAGAAGATCCCCTGGATTGAACTTGGATCAGCCCCACTAACATTTTAGGTAACTATTACTGTAAAAGATAGTTGCTGGCAGTCCCACATAGTGCAGTAGTTAGGAAGTTTCAGTAGGTAGGAACTTCTTTAAACTAGTGTTGGTTTACTTTGATAATTGCATGCATTTATAAAACGTTTACACTCGCAGGTACATGTTACATTATTTATAAACTAAATTACCGCTCATCTCGATTTAAAGCAAAAAAAATTGTGCTTCATAGAGAGCTCATTTTCCTCATATAGCGCTATGAGAGATCTTTACAGTCAGTAATATTAAGATAACATGAAATTTGAACTATTATGAAAACACGATAGAGAATGTGAAGGTAAGTTAGATGTATGAAAAACATAACTTAGCTGCGTTGTCTGTAGCACAGCAGATTCTCTCGTGTCCCTCTGTTGATGCCATACAAACGCAGCGCTGGTGTCTCAACTTAAGTCAATCAAACTATTTAAACGACAGGCAGACATCTGTGTCGTTTTGTCATGATTAAAGCCTAGTTTCTCTACTAATATTCTTCTTAAACTAACACCTCGCGTCAACCCCACACGACTTAACTGAAGACAAGCGGGAGAATCGAATGTTGGCTTGATTAATTTGTGACGTCATAATGGAAGCTAGAACGGACGGTACTTAATGTCATATGCCAATTGGTGAAGTATCCGGTAAGAAATCCTATGGTGTCCGTACTTTTTCCTAATTTATTTGTACGTGCACATTTAATATTATATTATTTATGTTAAGTGTTGACATTTATGGACCATTTGTGTGCGTTTTATTCTGCACTACGTTTCAGAATCATTGTTTTATTTATTAAAATGTATATCCAAGCTTTATACGGCAAGAGTTAATATGTTTAATTAATGTATAATTTATTTGTATTCTTCATTATATTTCAGAAAGCACATGCACCAGCAGAAACACAAACTATTTGGGGAAAAAACATGTATTTTGTCAAAATAAATAAAATGCTTGGGGACTATAGCTGTAGTGGAAACTCTTTTCATGAACGATCAAAACCATTATATCAGGGTTGACACACCAGCACATCTACATATGTGATCCTTCCTAATGTGATCATAACCTATGAGGGACACAACCAAATAATATTTGACATCTCTGTGATTAAGATTTGTTTTATGTAGCCTATATATAGAACTTATGGTTGAGCACAACATGGAAATGCCTACTGATGTATTTGAAATTATTGACCTGTGACACTGTCTTTTTGTCAATACTGATATCACAGATTTTTTAAAGGAACAGTATGTAAGAAATGTATATCAATTAATCATAAAATGGCCCTGATATGTCACTAGACATTAAAAAATCATTTTCATTTCAAAAACTTATATCACTGACAACAGTGGTCTGGCCAGGATATTGTCATTTAAAAAGTGGAGTTGCAGCCCTCAACTGATGTTTATGTTGACATTTTGTGTATTGGCCACCAGTTGTGTGATTGCAGTACCAGTTTTAGCCACAAGTTTTGTTATTGCAATACCAGTTTTGGTCACAATCCTACATACTGTTCCTTTAATATTACATATCAGACATAACCTGCTCTTATTCATGTCACACTACTTCCTGTCCGGTTGCTTTGAAGATAAAAGGCATTTTTTTGTCTCACTTGTCATGTACTGTAATGTTATAAAAACCTAGATGACATAAATTGGGTTTAAAATTTAAACATGGCCTGAGGAGACAACATGGTTTTGTTCATAGCGTGTCTGAATCATGCAATAAACATGGCTCCTCAGTGGGAATGTCTTTAAAATATTAATCGCAGAGCAACAAATTTAGATGTCCTTTGATCACCAGCTTCTTTCACAACTTCTCAAATTACAGGAGATGCATGTTTCTTTGCGTAAATGCAAACTGAACCCAAGAGCTTTAATGCAGCAAAATGTGATGGACAGATGCTGAGGGAGGCTAAAAGAATGATAAACATCTGTATTTCAGAACCACATATTGTGTTTGTCTACGACAAATATGATCAAAGCAAACAGAAATTGCTGCTGCATGCAGCATTATGTATTATTACACAGCATATAATCAAAATGAGATTAAAAAGGCGAAAACTCAGTCCATTATTCTTCACAGGTCATTGAAATGGTCCCACAGCTATCTGAGAAAATACATTACTTCCTATTTATAAACAGTTCTACTGTAATTGTGACTGGCATATTTCAGTTGCTTATTTTGTGACAATTTTCCATTCTTGCACATTATAATTGTATTTAAAGAAATAGACTGGAATAATTGGCTCACCTTCATGTAAAAACATTACAGAAGTCAAATATGGTACAGGTTTGCTCTCAAGATGGTAATTTGACATGCGAGAATCAATTAGTGATGTCAAACCTACACCATGGACGCCATTTTCAATGTGAAAATTGAACTTGATTGATATGGCCACTATAAACGGTCACTATTGTGTGAAGATTCAACTTTTGGGTGGAAAGGCAACCTATTTTTTTGGTAAACTACTCCTGCAGATTCAAAAATGCCATCTGAAGAGGCACACAGGCTATAACTTGTTCACCCTTCAATTTAAGGTCCAGTTTCCGACTGCGTTTATCCATTCCTTTCTCTGAAACCGAGGTTGTCGGGTTCATCCTCAGAGTCAGAAACTAAAAGGCCACAGTCATTTGCAGCACTGCAAAAATCACATGTACAAACAAATGAAGAGAACATTTCTCTCCGAGTCAGCCGTTTGCTCGCACAGGACGTCATTTAGTCATTATTTGTGTGACCATGGAGACGGCGATTAGAAGAACGTCTCTCGGCACAGAGGACACGTGGATTTGTTGCTGGATGTGAACCATTTGTACTGTGGAATGAAAGGAAATGGAAACAACCAATCAGTAAAAAGCGAGGAATGTTCTTCTAGACCATTCAAGGCTGCACATTTTCCCGATTTTGAAATATCTGCAAAATTGCAGTAATAAATTGAGACAGATTCACGATTCAGGACCTCAATAGAAAGAAAAAAAATCATTCGGCTCCTAAGTGTGCAGCTGACCTTCAAAGGTTTAAAACCTTTGAAGTAAATGGGGTACATTGTCACATCCAATAATGTCCTATAAAGTCGACATGAAGTCGAAATTGAGTATTAATATCCTTAAAACACTCCTGGTTTGTTGTGTATAAATCACAGTGATTTCAAAGAAAAGAAAATGTAATCTTTTATTTTGCTCTTTCTCTAAAACAATTTTTATTTTCATTGACGTCATCAAGCATTCAGTTTATCATCCCTTCATATTTTTCCTTCCTGAATATCCGGTTTAATTCCAAATAACCAAATGTCTTTACATGGAATATGGGCAGTAAAATATTTCATGTTTACTTAAGATCTTATAGATTCAGGTATAAATTCATATCTAAACATATAAATGCATTAAAGCAACACTTAGTACTGCCAATATTTTTAAAACACTGCCTGAAAATAACCAAAAATCCAAGTGGGAGTTTGTGTGTACTGTATGGCACTCACCAGACAGGCGGAGTGGAACTTCTTCTTGCAGGTACGACAGGCTTTCTTTGGCAGCGAGTAATTGGATCCATGGATGACAGAGAAGCAGATCATACAGTCCTCAACCCCCTCGAAACGCTTGTCAACATTGTTTTTCCACAGAGACAGACCCTCAAGGATACTTCCATTCTAATCACAGCCAAAAAACAAGTTTTCAAATAAGAGAATTCATTTAACAGTCATTTACTTAACGCTTGACAAAATAACACGGAAAGATTTTTTTAGATGTAAAGGAATGGTCCAAAAATTCCTACACAATTTTTATTTATCTGTGAAGATTAACTTGTTGGACAAAATGTGTAAGTGTCCTTAACTTATGTTAAATTTGCGATCATCCAAAAGTCTATTTGGGAAAAAATCAAATAGTCTTTTTTGGCGTGGGAACCAGTGTCCTGCTAAATTTCGGGTTGGCCTACAAAAATACATCATCCCTGCAGCACTCTATGTCTGGGACAAAAGTAAAATAAGGTGGGGCTTGTCCCACAGTTATAATAACCACAACAACACTATGGGGTTCCGGTACCTGGTGTGTGAGGTACGTGCTGAGCTGAAGCATCCAATTGCGCCACTGCTGTACGGCCACGCCCACTCTCCGCCCACTTTCCACTGAGATTGATCCGAGCGGGTAATTCTGAGGCAGCTGAATCACCAGCTCTATAAAGATATCATCCACCGAGTACGTGGCGATCACCTCCCGTGTAGTAGAACGTGCTTTTACCTGAGATTAGAAAAGATGTAGATCAGATCACAAAACTGCCAATAAACAAAAAAAAACACGCAAGAAGATTTCGATAGCTGCTCACCGTCATGTTTTCAAAAGTCAATGTGCTGGACTGCACAGACGCGATCTCCTGCGCAGACAACACGCTGCTGACGTACTTGCTTGTGAATTTATCCACAATGCTGAAGACACGTTTCTCCTGGCTGTTCCACCATAGGCGCACCATCGCCGGCAGGTCCTTCAGTGCTCCGTAGTATACCGAACACGCCAGATGAGGAACTTCCAACTGCAGACCTTCGGTTTCTACAACACACATACGCTTAATGAGATGTCATACTATACCACACAGATAAACTCACAAGATTTGAGATATAACGCACTGCGGGGAGAGAGAGACAGGGTCTCTGTGAAGAAGGTCTTTGGTTCTCTGCTTGAGGTTTCTGCTGGTTGGCCAGGCAGTGATGGGATCTCTGGCATCAGTCGAAACAAATGCAGCAGAAGTTTATGAAGGGATCGAGTCTTTTTCCAGTGCAGAGAGTACTGAGCTCGCAGCTAGAATACAAAGACAAATGTTTAAGTTGATTTGACTCTTTTACTAAAGTAAATTGGTGGTACTTGTGTGTATTAACATTATTTTATAACATGGTATTAGCATGGTACATTTTGGTCATTTTTAATCCTTACAAACAAAACAATATAAACATATCAACATAAAACAATGATATAAATAATTATCACCATTTTATATAATAGTTTCCCAAAGAATACCATGGTATTAACATTTTACATATACAAAGAAAACATGATAATATGTTTTACCCATTTTTTCACCTTTGGTCATTTTAATTACCTTTAAAAGGGCATATATTATGAACATATTTACAAGATTTAATATTAGTCTCAATTGTGCCCAGAATGTGTCTGTGAAGTTTCAGCTAAAAAAATAACCAACAGATCATTTTTATAGCATGTCCAAAATGCCCCAGCAGTGAGCGCTTTTAGTTAAAATAGATCTGATTCCTGTAAACACAGTATGAAACTATAATATCTCACTATTGATATATGGCGAACAGCATACAACTTGCTGACTGTTGGAAATTTTAATGCAGGACTGTCAGTCAGTAGCAGTGGGTGGGGCTTTATCAGTGTGATGTCAAATTAACAAGAGAGTCAAAACAGCATCTTTAAAGGGATAGTTCGGCCAAAAATGATATTAAACCCATGATTTACTCACCCCCAAGCTGTCCGAGTTGCATTTGTCCATCGTTTTTCAGACAAACACATTTTCGGATATTTTAGAAAATGTTTTAGATCTTTCAGTTGATTAAATGTAATGTTACGGGGTCCACGACCTTCAAGTCCAAAAAAAGTGCGTTTATCCTTCACAAATTAAATCTAAACGGCTCCAGGATGATAAACAAAGGTCTTCTGAGGGTAATCCGCACGGTGTTGTTGTAGAAATATTCATATTTAAAACTTTATTAACGAACATAAATATCTTCCGGTAGCGCCGCCATCTTAGTCGCGTCCGCATTCAGGATGAGAGCTTACGCAGCTTACGGAGGTTACTCTGCTGCTGCTCTGTGCCCCCGCCCTCCGAATTTGTCATACGTCACTAAGAAAAGTGCATACACTACGCTAATACTCTCTCCTGAATACAGAGGAGTCTAAGATGGCGGCGCTACCGGAAGATATTTATTTTCGTTAATAAAGTTTTAAATATGGATATTTCTACAACAACACCATCAGAGGGTTCTGATTACCCTCAGAAGACCTTTTTTTATCATCCTGGAGCCGTTTGGATTTAATTTGTGAAGGATGGACGCACTTTTTTGGACTTGAAGGTCGTGGACTATGGGTGGATCACGTAACATTACATTTAATCAACTGAAAGATCTAAAACATTTTCTAAAATATCCGAAAATGTGTTTGTCTGAAAAACGATGGACATATGCAACTCGGACAGCTTGAGGGTGAGTAAATCATGGGTTTAATATCAAATTCAAAAAAGTGGTTGTGTTTACACACTGCCCACACGCTTATGTTCAAACACCTTGTAAAAGTGGATTTTGCATAATAGGTGCCCTTTAAGTTTGAATGATAATGCACTTTATATAATAAAACATTTGCCATACAAGCCATGTGTCTTACAAACAGAAACAACCGACTACAGAAACAATCACAATCATTTAGGATCAGTGATTCGATACCAAAATTTGTGTGCATGATAGATCTTTTAAAGCCTCTAGCACACTCCATTAAAATGAGATCAGTGGAGCAGTTATACGTGTTATTTATGAGCTATATTCTACTCACATGTGACGAAGAAGCTTTAAAGAAAGTGAGAAGGAGTTTCCATGCCAACAAATATCCCAGAATGCAGCAGTGCTCCTCACTGAGAGGCTGAACCACGGCAAACTCGCCCACCTGCACACCACCCAGAATATTCTCCAGCAGCTCCTCTGTACTAGTAAGGATGCTCATTAATGCTGCCGGAGGAGATCTAAACACAACATCAACAATACATCATGTTTTTGCTATTATGTAGTGTACATAAATTTAAGGTTTTGAATTTAAAGGTAGGCTGTTGGTCCAGAAGGCTTGTCTTACAGGCATGGCTCCTCCCCATCTTCATCTTCAGATTTAGCCCTGGCACTCTCGCTGTCGCTCTCCGGCAATAGAGGCATCACCCTGCACGATATGAAGACGTCAATCGGATTTTATTCTTAAACTTCACACGCTCCTCCTGAGAGGAGATTATACCCAGACTTATTCATAAACTTATAAGACAAAACATTTCAGCAAAGGCTTCCAGGAGATTACAGTAAACCCAGTGTAATCTTAAATCATGCTACAATCTCCTGCTGCAATATAGAGCATTAGTTTCTATTACACTTATAATTATGTTCTCAACCTACTTTCGAAACAAAGCAACTTGCAGGAAAGTCCAATATGCATTTTGCAGTCTCCGCAGAACAAGCAGAGAACAAAAACTAACAGTTTCAAATGCTGATCAAGACTTTATGGTAAAGTTCTGTATACTGTTCCAGTTAGTTACAGTAATAAGGCAACTAAGAGAGCTTGCAGCAAAAATAGTTGTAATTCAATTTTAATGGCCATTACACATGAAACTCCCTGTTCAAGACATAAACTGTGTAAGCTAATGTCGCTTTAAAATGCAGGGTAGGCATTTTTTCCAGCAAAGTTTTTGTTTTGCAGAAAAGTCTTTTTACATCCTAATAGAAGTCATTAAGTAAACTGGTCTAGATATATTTATATAAATATCTTCTGTGGAAGGCGCAGGCCAATATGCAATGACTGCCTGTCAAACTATACATTTGCATACCTCCATGCACCCTGCAAAGACATTTTCTAAAATGACTCAAATTGTGTTTGTCTAAAAGATGATGGATACATGCATCTCGGATGGCTTGAGGGTGAGTAAATCATAGGAAAAATTTTATTTTGTGCTAAATTATCCCTTTAAGGCAAGATGATATTAATTATGATGTTTGTGTCAATGTCAGTGGGCTAGTTGTAAGTGACCATTGGGCTTATTTTGTTATGCAGATCTGGCAACCCTGGACATGCAAACGAGCAAGAATTAAATTCAAACAACAGCTACCTTATCTTTCTCCTGAACCAACAAAACAGGAAAAAGGAAAAGAAAAGCAGTCTAAAAACGGCTGCGTAAAATACACTTTTGGATCAAGAAAGAGCTAAAAGCAGAATGCATTCATGTATTTTGCATTGATCCACTTTTTTTGAAAAATATGCCTATTTTCCAGCTCCCCTAGAGTTTAATATTTGATTTTTACCATTTTGGCATCCATTCAGCCGGTCTCCAGGTCTGGCGCTACCACGTTTAGCATAGCTTAGCATAATCCATTGAATCTGATTAGACCATTAGCATTGCGCTAAAAAATAACCAAAGAGTTTTGATATTTTTCCCATTTAAAACTTGACTCTTCTGTAGTTACATTGTGTACTAAGACCGACGGAAAATTCAAAGTTGCGATTTTCTAGGCGATATGGCTAGGAACTATACTCTCAAACTGGTGAAATAATCAAGGACTTTGCTGCTGTAACATGGCTGCAGCAGGCGCAATGATACTACGCAGTGCCTGAAAATAGTCCCCTGCTACTGAAAGTAACCAAGGGGACTATTTTCGGGCAGTGCGTAATATCACTACGCCTGTTATTTTTTTAGCGCGATGCTAATGGTCTAATCAGATTCAATAGATTATGCTAAGCTATGCTAAAAGTGGTACAGCAAGACCCGGAGATCAGCTGAATGGATTCCAAAACGGTAAAAATCAAATGTTTAACTCTTTTATATAAATGATTCTCCATCAGATGTCTATATTTTGTAAACACAGAATGAATAAGAGAAAAATAAGAGCTGTAATTTACTTATGCAGTATACTGTATACAGCAAGCTGTAAAGGGCGAGCTTTGAAGACTAGCAGGGGTGAGAGAGTGTTCAACAGGGTCTGCACGGGCTCAGGCAGGTTGCTTCTCTGATCGGCCACGAACCGAGGAGGAAGTTTGTTGTGTGTGAGGAATTCCACTGGAATATAAGTGAGAGCTTCCCCGACCGCCCTCAAGACGGGCATGGGAAATGACGGATCGTCAGGCTCTGTAAAATCCACTGAGATGAAAGAATGACATGTTAACAGCCATGTTTTATTTTAAAACGATGTAAACGATCTTTTGCTAAGGCAAACTCACGGGGGATTTTAATAAGTAGAGGAAGCAGAAGGTTGAAAATTCCCTCCATAAAGAACTCATTCCATTCAGATTTCAGATCTGGAGGTAGTAGCTCCACCACACCAGCAGGGGGCGATGTGAAAAAACGATTGAGTCTCACGATCAGCTCGCAGTTCTCGCATACAAACAACTGCACCCAAGGATTCCAGAACACGCTGCTGTTTTCACTAGCGGTCTGCAAAAGACACAATCACACGATTAGTAATTATGACATTCGGTGTCATGCGCGCACCGTGGTTGTCAGGGTAAGCGTGATTAATTATGAGATCTGCCATACGTGTAAAACATCAGATGTTATTTACACCTGATATATTAAAATGTGACCTGTTTAAAATGCAGATTTGATTGGGCACCGGAGTGGAAATCTCTTAAAGGTGGAGGAGAGTGCTCTTCTGCATACAAACAATTTGAATGAAGAAATCTCACCTCAAGCCACGCCAGCATGGAGCACAGCAGAAGATCCCATTGGGTGTTTGCCAAGACAGTGGGAGAATATTCGACCAACCAGCACAGAAAACGCATCATCTCTACAGTCAATGAGAGCTCTGCAGCTGAAACTTTCCCAAGGTCACTATAAATCAATACAGTGAAAATGGCATTGGTATAAAATGGTATACATTTTGCAGATGCTTTTACCCTATGGCATTCAAGCTATACCCTAGGAATCGAACCCGCAATCTTTTGTACAGCTAATGCAATCATCTGTCAATTTTCTCCTGGTACAGCATTGCATTAGCAACGCAAAAGGTTATGGGTTCGAATCCACATACTGAGTGGCACAACTACACCTGGATCATGTGTGCCAACTGCAAGGGCATGGCTCTGATGTGATAAGCATTCACAGAGCTGGCATACCTGTTGAACAGAAACCATTCCTCTCTGCTGTTCCTCCATGCAGCGATTGTGGCAATGATAAACAATATGGCCGATAAAATCTCATCCTCTACAGGAGTGTCAGCCTGCAGACAGCAATGCACCACAGCCAGACACGCCCGCATGCCTACGCACACAATAACATTATACAACATCAGTTTAGTTTAGCGTGACTGAGGCTGTTCAGCCTACATGACTCATGATGTGCACCGTGTGTATGATATTAATCTTACGGTGGATGCAGTCGCTTTCTCCGTCCTGCCAGTGAAGAAGCTCTGCGAGGCACAGTGCGACAAGCGATTCTCTCTCTTCATTGGCTAGAAGTGGACACAAAACCTGCAACGTGCTCACACTGTGATCTGTGAGGGGAAAGAAGCTGAGACGTACACAAACCAAGAAACAGAATTAGCAAGAAAGGCTCAGTCTGGGTGACTTTTAGATGAAAACAAATCATGAAAAATGATTAGCTTAGCCTTGTGCCAGATATACAGACTTCTTTTCAGTTAACTCTTTCACCGCCATTGACGAGATATCTCGTCAATTAAGAGAAAACGCTTCCCCGCCAATGACGAGATTTTCTGTCTTTCGGCAATACCGCTATTATCCACCAGGTGGCGCCCTTCCGCAACATTTTAAACCCGGAAGTATTGCCCTATGGCAAGCGGCTGCATGTCCGTGTCTGTTTTAAAGATCGCTCTGAATGGGATCTCTATGAAAAGTTCGTCACAAAAATGGAATTATCTCTGCTTTTTGCTCAAAATGTGGTGTTTTTGCAGAAACATACCCATATTCAAAAGCTGATTACAAAAGAACCACTAAAGGTAGGATGAAACGGGTTTTTTTTTGAAAGCAGAGGGTCTGTTCTTTCATTTGGTACATTGTATGTTTATATTTTTAAAGAAGAACATTTTCTGGAAGGCATTAAACTTTGGTAAAAATCATGAAAAACGCTGGCGCTGGCTGGCAACTTTTTTAAAAAACGCTGGCGGTGAAAGAGTTAAACATAAACATGAAATTTGATATTAAAATGCTGTCATGTTATCTTCCAATTTAGGGGTCATGTTGAAGCTCCATAAAGCACACACATCCATCATTAACTCTTTACCCGCCATTGACAAGTTATCTTGTCAACTAAGAAAAAACACTTCCCTGCCAATGACAAGTTTTAACGGCAATCCATTTTTCCACTATTATCCACTAGTTGGCGCTCTTACCCAACTTATAAAACTAAATCATCTGCGGATCTAAAAGCAGTAATTACTCTGTGTATGTTTTATGCTGCATTTACACCAGCCACGGTAGAGGCATCAAGCGCGAGTGATTTCAATGTAAAGTCAATGTGAAGACACGTTGACACGCGTCTGGAGGTCCTGCGGTGCGAATAAGGCATTTAGCGCAGTGTGGTAGACGCGATTCTGCCTCATTCGCGCGTCTAGTTCGCACAAATGGCACGCATTGAGCGTCTGTCGCAAACGGTGCTTTTTGTGCATTTTGAATTTAACGCAAATTTTTTTAACCTTGGCGGATTTTCGCGATGCGTTAACCAATCAGGAGCCTTCTTGCTGCTGTGGTAAGTTGTACATACACATTTCACTTTTGAGTCACTTAACGTTTATCGACTCGCGCAGTTTATTTTCATCCTATTGAAAGGGGACCAAATACAAACCAGTAACTCTCTCGATAAATGCAACATCAGCCATCTTGCAAACAGACAACCGCATAGCACTTGCCCCTCCCACAAGAAGCACATTTCGTCCTCTGATGCGCGTCAAATGCTTGATTTTTCCGCGCGTCTACTGCACTCTAGACGCACAAATGCATTCAAACTGTTCAGACGGCAAACTAGGCGCGGTAGGCTCAATTTTGACCCCTCAAACGCGGTTGGTGTAAACGCAGCATTAGTCATCATTCTGAATTTGATCTTTAACAAAAGTCCTTTACAAAAAATCTATTGAAAACTGATGAAAGACAAGGGACAAGAAATTAACTCAATGTAAGCACACATCAAGTGTGTTTATACGTGTGTGTACATCAGCTCACTGGCTGAGGTGATACCATCACATCAGCATATGCTGTTTCCTGCACAACTGCAGCAGTTTGGAGAAACATCTACAGAAAATCTACCACCTATAGGCACTAAAATAGATTATTACAGTTACGAGAAAACACCAATTATCACATCTGAAAAACAGCATGACACATGGTTCTGGAAATACCTTTCCACACTGCTGTATAAACTCTTGATGTCACATGGGTCCGTGTTGTTATTGTGAAAGTATTTTTCCAGAACCAGTGACCAGAGAGAGCCTTCTTCCTTTGACCTGTGATCAAAGAGTTATTCAGTTTAATGATTTAGATCTAAACTTTTATATATTTTATTATGTTACTCCTTAATTCTAAATGATCTTAAATGTTTTCCTTTCTGGACTATATAAAGCACTGAATACCCACCATGTAAAAAACATCTAAATGAGGTTATGGGTGATATTTGAATGACTTCACCTTGTGAAAAGTGTTTCTTTGATAGAGTTGTTGTTCTGGATTGTCTCCTCTAAGCTCCAAGACTGCAGGAGGTTGTGATATTCAGACACAATGTTGGGTGAGAGCTCCATTTCTTCACACCATTGAAGTGCATAGAGAATCTCTGAAACTACACAAAACCAATACAAAGTCACATACATGCAGCTGACCACATGGTCTGGTATAACTAAACAAAATTAACCAATTACTTAATAACTGACTGAATGCATGCATGCATGCATGCATGAATGAATACCTAAATACAGCTTACCTATATGTGTAAGTTCAGTCATTTCTGACAAGTCTGCCGCCACCTGCTGGTCATCAGATGATGTTGCAGTGTGAATGATTCGGCCCAGTAATGCACTTGCACAAAGGTGGGCAGGCAGTCTGTTAGACACCTTGGATTTCCATACATCCATGATGGGATATTCGCCCGTCGCTCTGAGACGGCCACACAACAGAGGGCGTTTCACCCACTGCAGAGATACACAGAGACAAATGGCATCTTTTGTTCAACACACAAAATCAAAAACACCAGAATATTCCTTATTTACTTTTAAACTGAGGAAGTACCCACTTGGTCTATCTGCTATGTTTCAATGTTGTCACATGTGATTGGCTGTTTACCTGAGGGGGCAGAGCCCGTCTGATGCGGCCCCATTCCTCTTCAGAAGGGGCGAGACAGCTGATAAACTGAGGCAGGAGACACCTGCTCTTCTGGGCTGAGGCGATCGTCTGAGTGAGACTCTCCACCGCTTGTACCAGAACCTGCAAACTGTGACATAACAAACCAGACAGAATAGTTCATTTTTTTGAATTTTTGTCATTGCACTTTCAGTGGTGAACGCAGTGTAAAGAGAAGGTCAAACCTTTTGACCGTCAGCGGTGCAGTGAGCAGCTGGTTTTTAACCCAGATCGCAACACTGTGGAGGAGGGTGCCCTGTGTTAACCCTGCACCCAGATGAGTGATCAATGAATGAACTCCTGCAGTGTAAGCACGTTTCAGCTTCAAAAGCAGCGCATCTGTAGATCAGTCAAGAAACATACGCAAGAAAAGTTCAATTAAACCATTCGATTCTCCCATAATAAAACAAATATATAAACTTTTGCTGGAAAATGATTCAGCAACTTAAACACTGTTGGTATCTACCTGAGAGGTGTGTAATGGTTTGGTCTTGAGCACACATCTGGAAAACTGTTAAAAGAAGTTCTTCAGCAGACGACAGCAACAGACAGCCCTTAACTGATGAGAAGAAAGTGGCCGCCACATCGGAGATAAACGACACCAGAGGTTCCATGTTTCCGGCGTCCGACATGCCCTTCGCTTCCGACAATGTGCCGTGGAGCTTGTCAATAATCTTCTCCACATAAACCTTACCTATGAGAGGCTCTGTAGAAAACAATTGTTAAATATAACATTTATTGTGAAAGACAAATATGTGCCGTTGTCTGTGAAATCCAGGCTAAAGTCTCAATCGAATTCTGAGATGGGGAGCATCAAAGTTTCATTTCATGACCTTACTCAGTCAATATTAAATACATTAAGGTTTATTAATACAAACATACATACACAACTTTCTTGACTAGAGTTTATATAAATTTAAAAAATGTTATTTCAATTTTATTTTTTCTAATTTATAGCAACTCCTCAGTAGTCAAGCAAGTTGAAATTAATTGTAAATTCAAGTTGATTCAACTGAAACATTTAAGTGCAAAAGGCATTTTTAAAGTCTAGTGCTTTGTTTTAAAATATCACCAGCTTAAGTCATGTTCAATCCAGCATTAAAGCCTAAATAAGAAATTTTTCATTGGGAACCAAGAAATAACTTTTTTTTATAATGAAAGATTACCGTATTTTCCGGACAATAAGTTGCACTTTTTTTCATAGTTTGGCAGGTACAGTAACTTAGGTGCGACTTACACGTCAAAATTATTTCATAAGAACAAAGAAAAACCATTACCGTCTACAGCCACGAGAGTCCGCTCTATGCTGCTCTTGTATTTATGTAATTCAATGGATTCAGTGATGCGGAAGGACCTTTTTGAACTTGATTTGGCTTGTCGTGTTAATTTAGCCTATTCAACCTACCAGGTATGTTCTGTATGCTATTGTGTATCATGTTAATAACTGTTTATGTTACTTTATTTGCTATTGTTTAGTTGAATAACTTTCCAAATTAAATATCTGTTCTTCGGCTTAGAAATAATTTTCTAAATAAATTATGTGTAATAAAAAATATATGTTTTTTCCTCTTCAAAACGCATTTTTGACTGATGTGACTTATACTCCGGAGCGCCTTATAGTCCGGAAAATACGGTAGGTTAATAATAATAGTTAGCATCAATGAATAGCTATGTATACATATTAAATTTTGGCTCACCGTTATTATGTTGCTGGGACAAAGCGAGACTGATGAGAGGCCAGCCATGTGCATGATGGGAGGACAGAAGAGAGGGCGAGAGGGATGATGAAGGAGGTCCACGCAGACCCATTGCACAAAGCTCTTCAGCAAGACCCACCAACCTCTCCCCCAAAACAGACCCTCTGAGCCAGCCAACACACACTTCTAGACGAACAGAATCTGTACATGCCTGGGAAAGAGACAGGAATATTTATTTACTACACCAAAATCCTAACTTTTTAACTTTTAGTAAAAAAAATTTTTTAACTTAAAACACAGCATACCTTTTGAATAAGCTGAAGAATCACACCCCAATTCAAATCCCTCTGTTAAGAGACAAAAAAAAACATTTAAAAAAATGTGCGTTTTTTAGCATTTGGTATACATTTTTGCATTATAATGCATAACAACTATACATTTTAGTAGTAAATGCATTCCCTGGGTATCTCTGATCTTGGCTCTACAAGCACAATGCTACATCAGTTTAGATACAGGAACATGTTTTATGCTTTATGTAACTTATATCAATGTTAATGATTACCCTAGCTAGCATATACAACAAAGCTAACACATGTCTTACACTGATATGATTGAGGATCAGAGTCTTGTCAGTACTGGAGCTGCAACAGCACAAGGAACTGAAGACCATGTCTACCAGGAAGTCTGTGTCCTTTCTGCCATCCTGTTTTAACCACAAAGCTACTCTCTTCAGGAGGAAATTAACGGCTGGGTTCTCAGCTAATGGCCCGAGCTCTGAACCTGCTTCAGGCTTTGTGTCCTCTAGCTTTAGGAGCACCTGGAACACCTGAGGTTTCGGAAACGCCCCGAGCAGTTGAGACAAAAACCTCAGGTGCCTTTCCGAGTCACGTTCGCTCACGTAAACCATGTTGAGCTCTGCCAGCTGGCAAACCAAATCGAGCAAGTGCCCGTTTCTCAAGGGACAATCTTGTTTCTCCTGCTCATCTGTGGGCTCCACCAATGAGGCTTCCTTTTGAGGTTCCTCCCCTTGGACTTTTTCTTCCTGGTCCATGAAGCAGATTTTTACTGTTTTCTTCTTCTTCTTGTGCCGTGTAACGGCTCTGCTGTTCGGGTTCTGCATAATCTGTAGAAGCAATGCGATGCCTTCAAGGGCGGTCTCATGGGCATCTTCGGCATCAACGAAACGCGTGCACAGTCGACCCAGACCCTCCCAGAAGTCCGACAGCAGCCTCTGGAAGACCGCAGTGTCTTTTCCAGTCACCCGCTTTTCCCAGGACAACAGCATATCTGAGACCTGAGAAAAAAGAGGGCCGGCCTGCAGCGATGGGTTCTCCAGGGCTTTATCGATCAAAGGCAGGAGCTGTGAACAAAGAATTCAATGCATCATTTTTTCACTATGATATTTCACAGAGAAATATGGTAGAATAAATGTCAAGCTTATGTAAATTTACTTATAACTGTGCAAATCTATGTCAATAATTGACTAGGAATTAATGAAACCATCATATATAGAGCTCAAATACAAAAAGTAAAAAAAAAAAAGTGCACAAAAGAAGAATTGAATGAACAACAGCGGGGTGTACATCATGGTGCAAGAGTTTTATTACTCGGTTATAGGAGATTTAGGATATTGGCCAAATTGTTAAGCCTTTTTACAGACTTTTATAAATGGGTAGATTTGTGAGAGTTTTGCAGCGAAAGACAAATTTGTAAAATAGCATAGTATTACAAACCTGTTCTGAGATTAGCATGTTCTGGATGCTTCGATGCTCCTGATCATCTCCAGCGTTTTGGAGCATGATAAACCGCAAACACTCCATTGTGGCAAAAACAATAGCAGCACTTTCTGAAGGACTGGATGTGGCACGCTCGCTCGATAACCTGAATTAAATATTTATATATATATAAAAAAATAAGTGTGTATAAAGCAATTTAATAAATAATAAAAGAGGTCATGCATTCTCGAAGTACCTCATACATTGTACTGTAATGTAATAAAACCAAAACAATTTTACTGCACAAATTACAAATATAAAAATTTATTATAAAAACGTGAGACTCTGACCCCTGAATGACTGATGTGAGGAAAATTCTAGAGAAGTCCAGGTTGGGCTGTGTGACCTCTGCTGGCAGTTTGCTGATGAATGGGAGCAGGTTTGGGTGCAAACTTGTTGCCAGACCTCGACCTCCTTCTTTCAGTAGCACCCAAAGTTTGGGCATCACACCCTTCCTAGCATTGACATGCGTCCAACAGTTCTGCAATAACAAAGATACTGTTCAGTAAACTGACAGTGAGATACAAAATGATGCAATAACATGTCTATTATTTCACATCTATTTTATTACATTAAAAGATTAGTCAATTTTCTTTAAAAAATCCAGATAATTTACTCACCACCATGTCATCCGAAATGTTGATGCTTTCTTTGTTCAGTCGAGAAGAATTTATGTTTTTTGAGGAAAACATTCCAGGATTATTCTAATTTTAATGGATTTTAATGGACCCCAACACTTAACAGTTCCCAACCGAGGCATAAGGGTCTTATTTTGAAACGATTGTCATTTTTGGCAAGAAAAATAAAAAAATATGCACTTTTAAACCACAACTCCTCGTCTTCCTCCGGTCGTGTGACGCGCCAGCACGACCTCACGTAATACGTCATCACGTCAAGAGGTCACAGATGACATATCGAAACTACGCCCCAGTGTTTACAAGTGTGGAGAAAAAGGACCTTTCAGACGTTGTTGTATGTCGAATTATACAAATTAATGTCTTTGTGGCAGTTTATTGTTTAAAATGGTCCACAAATATGCGTTTCATATATGTAACATGTGACCTTTCTACGTCACTACGCAATTATGTGAGGTCGCGGTGGCGCGTCACACGACCGGAGGAAGATGAGAAATTGTGGTTTAAAAGTGCACATTTTAATTTTTTTTGCCAAAAATGACAATCGTTTAGCTAGATAAGACCCATATGCCTCGTTTGGGATCGTTTAGAGTACTTTGAAACTGCAATTTTAAACTGCATTAAAACTGTTAAGTGTTGGGGTCCATTAAAATGAGAAAAATCCTGGAATGTTTTCCTCAAAAAACATAATTTCTTCTCGACTGAACAAAGAAAGACATCAACATTTTGGATGACATGGTGGTGAGTAAAGTATCTGGATTTTTTTTAAGAAAATTGACTAATCCTTTAAATGATATAAATTATACAGTAGGATAAATGTGGGTTGTGTTACAGCTGTAAAAATGGGACCTGTTTTTATATTCACACCCATGTGTCATCACTCACCTCAACACAAGACAGAATATGAAGGACCGCTTCCCACAAAGGAGGCAGCACCATCGGGTCTGTGTCATCAATTGACAACAGGACAGCAGAGCACGCCCGGGCCGCCTCAGCCTGGATCAACTGGGGTGTGTGACCACACATTGTGGCTATCACCTCAAAGAAAGCCCCTCGAACCTGAAAAACAAAATCAAATCCAACTGAAAACACCCAAAATAACTAGGGCTACATTGTGCCCTAACCAGCTATGAAGAGTAATTTTAACTCTAAATGCAAAATAATATTGCACAAAACGGAAAAAAGTTAGTTTTCAAATAAGAGAAGTGGAATTCTGGACCAATGAAATTTCACAATGGGCGGAGTTATAAAACCAAATGTCCCGCTCACCTGTGGGGATTTGTGTTTGCTGTATTTCCAGAACTTCCCCTGTGCAATGAGCTGAGCCAATCGCTCCTTTAGCGAATCTCTGTCCTGCTCAGGTAAAACACTCAGCAATCTCTTGAGGGCCAGCAAAGAGCTGGTCAACAGACGTATATACTTTGACTCTCTCTCTTCATCTGGCACACTCCTGCACAAATAAAATATACATTTTATATATACTATAAAATTAAAATAAATTACAAAAAACACAGCTATGCCCTAAAAAATTAAACACAGTTTAACCAAAAGTTGCAATTAAGTGGATATATTATGTACATATTATACTTACTGAGGGTCACTAAGCGTGTCCGCTGTTTCTTTTAACAAATTGTCTTGAAGAACCTGAAAATCAGAAGACATCTTTTTGTCCAGTTTTACTAAGAAACGCATTGTATTTATCTACTTCTTTTGGTTTTTTGCATTTAAACCAACACTATAGTGTGGTTCATCTTACATTCAGAACTTCATCTTTGCAGAAGCTGATGGCCTCAGGCTGTTTGTTTAGTGGAAAGGCGGCGTTAAAAGCAACGCTTGCAGCTGAGGCCGCTGGCGAGTATGTGTCACACTGAGAAATGAGCCAGTGACCCATGATGCTTTTCAGGTAGGGAGCAAGATTCCTTTTGACTTTTAAAACCAGCTGCTCTAAGGCCTGCTGTGTGGCTTCTCGCACACGACGGTCATGGTCCTGATAAAAAACAGATATAGATTACTGTGCACTGACGTAAATAGACAACTGTGTGTAAGTGTGGTGGTGTAGAGATGCTGTCGTACCACTGATATTCGGCAGTATATGCGTGGCCAGTACGGAAGAACACCTTTCACAATATCAGGCTCGCGCTTTTGGCACATCGCTCCAAACTCCTGGACTGCCTGAAACACAAAACAACCAGCATTTATGGGACAATTTAAGCACTGAATTGAAAGATTTTAGTCATGTGTATTGCTCGCCATGTCAAAATATGTGTTCGTTGCATCATGTGAACAATGTGCATCATGCGTCTTTTCAAAATACGTGCCTGCTGCACACGTGTCAAAAGGGTTTATGATAAAAGAGATGCAAAATACTAAACTCTGATTACACATGAGATTAAGCGAGTATCTGGCAAACGTGAGCATCTCTTTTATCATAAACACCTTCGACACATGTGCAGCAGGCACCTATTTTGAAATGACGAGCCACACACATGACGTGACGAGCTTCGCATCTTGAACCCTCAAAAAAGAAGTCACCGGCTGCCACTGATCATAACACTTAATTTGATTTATAATAACACTGTGAGACAGTCTGTACCTTTAATTTGGTAACTGCATCTCTCTTAGACAGCTTTCGAAGAACCAAGCGGAAGTCTGCATCAACCAGATTGTCTATCTCTTCAGCTCCCTGGACAGCAGGCACGTATCCCGGATCATTGGAGGTGGAAACACCGAATCCGACGAAACCAGGTACAATGCCGCTCTCCCTCGCCAACAGATCAGCAGCTCTGCCGCTGCTGGAGGGCTAAAAAAGAAAACACATGATTGATGTTACACATCCATCTGATCTGACCTGTATACAGCCATTACACATATCAATAGTCCTATTATTACACATCAATAGTTTACCAACTAACCTTAATGTTAATGAACTAATGCATGCATGATTATACATGAAAACATATGATGTCACATACATAAAGAAAAAAAAACTAATATATTTTTTAAATGTATTATAGTAATGAATTGTAGCATATTACAACACTCTGTAATGTATACTACAGTATTTTGCAGCAATAATAATAGACAAATAAATTAGCTATTATAACTATAGATAAACTGTATTAAAATACTGTTGTATATGTTAACATTTACTATGGTAAGATTCAAAAACCCAACAATATCTATACATTTTACGACAGTTTACTGTAGCAAATACTAAAGTATATCACATTACGCAACAGACTTCAACGAAAAACGTGACGTCAACGAAAAACGGCGAATCTACCTTCATCTTACATTTTCTATAAAACAGAGACCAAAATTACTTGTAACTATATCAGACAGGAGATATCTTGATGGTTTATTATAGTGTTATGTAGTCTGTAATACTGTCATCATTTACAACACTGGCCAGTTTTAATATGTCAAATATGTTCATGTTTAGCGTATTAATCTATCGTTTAATTGACGTGGCTGGTCGCAGTAAACGAGTTTATCAGCTGAACAACATGTTTCATTTTTCTTACCCGAACATTTCCTTTCGTTCTCTGTTTATTTTTGCCACCCATGCTGATGTCGGCTGAGCCTCTTTTCCTGACTTCTGATGTGAAGTCACATTAACGTCGCGCAGTTATTGCGTCACGCTTACGCACATTTTATGTGCCCAGTCTCCCGTACGGTACACGCGTGTTTTATCGGCAAAGACAGGTATGTCACTTTTGTTATGCGAGCATTTTGTTGTCATATGATTTAACGGTTTATTTATTGCATTTAATATATGTCTTTCAGTCTAAGAAATAAGTTAGTTCCTCGCGTGTTTTTAAACGGTTGTGATATGTTTGTGTCCATGAAAAGTAGAAACGTTAGTGTAGTATTTCAGTCTTTACTTTAGTAAACTGTAATTCCTAGATATTATTGTGTTTTGAACCTTACCATAGTAAATATTTAGGTATTATTACGGTGTTTCTTACAGTTTATTATTTCACTATAGTATGCTACACTGTCTAATACTATATATCACGTACAATGGCATGCTACAATTGTCTAAATTTTACTATACTTCAGTATTTTTTCATGTGTGTTTTGTTCAAAAGGAATGATGGGCGATGACGTGGAGCGTGTGTTGATCCAGCTTCAGGATGAGGGGGGTGAGGTGCTGGGTTCCCCTTTTGATGTACCGCTGGACATCACCCCCGATAAACTACAGCTGGTCTGCAATGCACTTTTACAGAAGGTACGTGCTAAATGTTGTGGCAGTCCTTTTTTAAAGAAATATGGTGGTATATGTTAGTATGTACTATAACTGTAGTACAATTCCTAGAAAGTAAATACTGTAATTGTTGTACAATCTAGTAAATACTAAAGTATTCTACAGTAGTTTTTTTTAATGTTTAAGTCATGTCCATACTAAAACTATCTAGAATATCTATCAAGATCAATGCGTCTGTCCAAAACCCCTTTAAAAATATTTTATAAAAAAAAACCCAGCATAAAAACAAAAAAAAAGTGTTATTACACCATTATAAACCATCATCTGTCATATTTTTGTCTGACCAAAGGAGGAGCCTTTGCCGTTCCTGTTTTTCGTGAAAGATGCAGAGGTGGTGTCGTCTCTGGGTACCTGCGTACAGACTCTGGGTCTGGAGACCGAGCAGGTGCTTCCCGTGGTGTACCAGCCACAAGCTGTGTTTCGGGTTCGAGCCGTGGCTCGATGTACCAGCTCTTTGGAGGGCCACACAGAAGCGGTCATCTCTGTGGCTTTTAGCCCTACGGGAAAGTGAGTCGATTATTTGATGCAATGTTATTTTACATATAGAGGTATAGACTTAACATTATATATGCATATAGCAGACGCTTTTTTCCAAAAGCAGCTTATTGTGGATTGGGAATCAAACCTTTACACTGCTTTGCACTTCTATCACAATGTTCTGCCAGTTAAAGGCGGGGTGCATGATTTTTGAAAAACACTTTGGAAAAGGGAGTCGGGCCAAGTACCAAAACACACTTGTAGACAATCAGCAGTTAGGTGCGTGTCTACTTACCAACAATGTTGCCTGGGTTGCGTATATGTGGGGCGGGTCTATCAAAAAAAGGTCCAGATACTATTAGGGTAGGGGCGTGTTTGTTTAGGTGATTTCAAATTACAACGTTGGCTTTCAAAGATCATTCACCCTGCCTTTAAGTTACACAATCATCAGGGTGTATGCATCCACAAAGTATTTTTGTGTTACTCAGATATCTGGCGAGTGGATCTGGAGACACAACAGTGAGGTTTTGGGATTTGACTACAGAAACTCCACATTACACAGCCAGAGGTCGGTTTATCTCTGAAATGTTATGAAATGCAGTACACCTGTGTTTTGAATCATGCACCTGACATTCTGTTTGTCATGTCTTACAAGGCCACACGCACTGGGTTTTATCCATCGCTTGGTCTCCAGATGGCAAAAAGTTAGCATCAGGGTGCAAAAACAGTCAGGTGAGCTTGTTTTGTTGACTCTGTTGGCATTCCAGTATGTCATAAGTCTCTTAAAGGGGACATTTCACAAGACTTTTTTTTAAGATGTTAAATAAATCTATGGTGTCCCCAGAGTATGTATGCGAGATTTTTGGTACAAAATACCATCTAGATAATTTATTATACCATGTTAAAATTGTCACTTTGGGTGTGAGCCATTTTGGGTGTGTCTTTTTAAATGCAAATGAGCTGATCTCTGCACTAAATGGCAGTGCCGTGGTTAGATTGAGGGGCGGTATTATCCCTTTCTGACATCACAAGGGAGCCATTTTACAATGACCTATTTTTTCACATGCTTGCAGAGAATGGTTTACCAAAAATAAGTTACTGGGTTGATCTTTTTCATTTTCTAGGTTGATAAAAGCACTGGGGACCCAATTATAGCACTTAAACATGGAAAAGTCCATTTTTATGATATGTCCCTTTTAAGCAATAAGGTCTAAATATTGGTACCTTTCCAGATCTTCCTATGGGATCCAATCACAGGAAACCAAATAGGAAAGACTTTGACGGGACACACCAAGTGGATCACCTGGCTGTGCTGGGAACCACTGCACCTGTGAGTGTTGAAAAATCCTAATATGAATTATGGCAAATAACCGCTCAGTTGTAGGTGAACATGTAACAATGATGTAATCACGTTGTAGATAATTATTAACATTTTCATTCCGATACAGGAACCCAGAATGCCGCTATTTAGCTAGTTCCTCTAAAGACTGCTCAATTCGGATATGGGACACAGTTTTGGGCCGATGTGATAAGATCCTTACGGGTCACACGCATTCTGTGACCTGTGTGAAGTGGGGTGGTGATGGACTCCTGTACACCTCATCTCAGGACAGAACTATTAAAGTGTGGCGAGCCAAAGATGTAAGAATATAATATAATATAATATATATAAGTTTTAATATAAGTTTATTGTACATAAATGGTGTATAAAATACACTTAGGGGCAGTTTCCCGGACAGGGTTTAGATTAATCCAGGACTAGGCCTTAGTTGTATTAGTACATTTAAGTAGTTTTTACAAATATACCATAAAAAAAAACATTAAAGATGTGCGTCTTGAGACAAAACAATGATACTAATATATGTTAAGATACGTCAGAGCAAGATGTTTTTAAATTAAGGCATCTCAAACATAAGATAAGCCCTGTCCGGGAAATCATGTCATATTTAGCCTTTACCTAATTCACCCCTCTCATAATTTATATTTTTTATGTAAAAGGCTTCTCAACCAATGAATACATGCCTCTGTCCATACTTTAGGGGGTTCAGTGTCGGACACTGCAGGGTCACGCTCACTGGGTGAACACGTTGGCCCTCAGTACAGACTATGTTTTGCGCACAGGAGCGTTTGAACCAGCCACCGCCACCATTAACCCTAAGGATCTTACTGGCTCACGTATGTGTGTTTGTATACACACTTTTCAGCAACAGTGACCCTGGATTTGATTTATATGTTCATGTAAATATATGTGATTGTATCTGTTTTGCGCAGTGGAAGAGATCAAGGAGAAAGCTTTGAAGCGATACAACGACGTCAGAGTGAGTGTGACCCGTTTCTAACCCGTATACAGTATATGGACCTAGATCTTGAATACAAACATGTGAGCTCTGTTGTCTTTGTCTAAAGGGTGAAGGTCATGAAAGGCTAGTGTCTGGTTCGGATGACTTCACAATGTTTTTATGGAACCCAGCGGAGGATAAGAAGCCAGTGGCCCGTATGACGGGTCACCAAGCTCTTGTCAATGAAGTGCTTTTCTCTCCAGACACACGGCTCATTGCCAGCGCGTCCTTCGATAAGTCTATCAAGATCTGGGATGGAAAGACTGGCAAGTAAGGACACATTTGGTCATTGTTTGTCTACGTTTGGAATAGCCAATCTATTTTCACTATTTCTGCAGTATGTAGTACATATACTGTGCATAGTAGCCACTGGTATTTTGATAATGCAATTAAATTTATTTCAATCATACAATGAAAATGCTAAAAGAGCACGCATGTGAATTTATTTTGGTGTCTGGGTCAAGTTTGGAAACCCCAGCAATAAAGCACATTGTGTTGTGTAGTACATCTTATAATGCAGTGTGCTCGACTTTACCATTTTCCATTTGATAAATGAACTGGAAATATCTGGAAATAATATGATATTTATTCTCTTTTATTACTCAGAGGCTATTAGATATAAGTCTACATACTAAGTAATAACCATAGACTGTATAAAACACAGACGTAGTGACGTCACCCTAAGGTTTCTGAAGAGCATTTATGAAGCCCAAAGTGGGCGGAGCCAGCCGTCCTCATCTTCGCAGCATGGAAAATTATCAAAGAATCGGAACGTGCGTGGAGCTGAAGGGCCTGGTTGCTGAAACCACGCCCGCCTAGCTCGACGTTAGTGACAGCAGCAGCAATTCACCTGTCACTCAAGTAGCCACGCCCTTAATTATACAGAACTTTAAGGCTTAAAAGGAACATAGCATGAAAATCAGACTTTTTCCATGTTTAAGTGGTAAAATTGCATCCCCAGTGCTTCTATCAACCCAGTAACTTAGTTTGGTAAATCATTATCTGCAAGCATGTGAAAAAATGGCTCATTGAAATTTAGCTCCCCCTGTGATGTCAGAAGGGGATAATATTGCCCCTTAATCTAAACTATCCAACTATTTAGTGCAGAGATTAGCTTATTTGCATTTAAAATGATATAATAAATTATCTATATGGTATTTTGAGCTAAAACTTCATTTGTACCACGCTGTAAACATTTATATCTACTATGAACTTGGGCATTTTAACATGGGGCGGTCAATTCTCGAGGGGAGAAGTCAATGAAATCCATTTAAGTCACTTCTGTTCTGTGTTGGCTTCACCAGAAAGACTGGAAGGTTGCACCTCATGCTGCATTTCCAGCAGCAAGCACTAGGGGGCACTCACGTGACATCAACATTTATTTCATTGCAATAGCCATTTGATTACAGATGAAACTAGCATTCATGTACTAACATGCATGTCATTGCATTTTTAGAAGAGTATGAGTGTATAAAACTATTTTCAAATGCTAATTTATTTTTCTTTGCCAATGTTGTGTAGGTACCTGACATCATTACGGGGTCATGTGGGGCCGGTGTACCAGGTGGCGTGGTCCGCCGACAGCCGTCTGCTGGTGAGTGGCAGTAGTGACAGCACTCTGAAGGTGTGGGACGTCAAGACAGCCAAACTGACCGTAGATCTGCCGGGCCATGCTGATGAGGTAAACACTGAATGCATTTCAGCTCCAATGAAAATTAATTTTTATTTAAATTTTATTCAAATTTGTATTCAATTTAATAAAAATTATTAATTTGATTAAATCCAGTTATATTTATTTACAATGGAATATTAATGTAATAATTATTTAGATATGATATAAAATAATAATAAATCACCAAAGTTTAGCACATTGTATTTATATATTAAATATAATTCCTCAGCTTGCAATTTTTGCTACAAACAATGAATTAAACTCAAAAACTACCTTGAGTCACTTTGGATAAAGATGTCTGCCAAATGCATAAATATAAATGTTTTGCCAGGAATCAATGCATTATCAACAACATGGCAACACATTAACAATATACTGTAAAGCCCAAACTGTTTTATTGTTCAGGTTTTTGCCGTCGATTGGAGTACTGATGGGCAGAGGGTGGCCAGCGGTGGGAAGGACAAGTGTTTAAGAATGTAAGTTAGGCAGGCCTACATCAGTGTGTTTATGTAAACAGATTGTTTATATCGACTCTGCACAAGCACAGCATTATTCATCACACCACCTGGCACATTATCTTGTTTTTCCCTTTAGATGGAGGCGGTAGCCACAGAAACCAGAGCTCTTTTGCTCTGCATGCAACGGCCAATCAGGTGCCTCGATGCAACCACTGATGGTCCACCACACAGGACAACAGACAGCAGCGTCAACGCAAGAAACATCGACTTAATCACTCAACATAACAGGCAGCTTTACTGTTGCTGACAAACATAGCACTCTCTGATGTTGTCGTCAACTAGATGGCAAAAATAAGATTATATGGTGCCTTTTCTGGCCTGATGACATATGGCGTCACGCTGCTCGTGAGCGATTGCCCCGTGGAATCTGCAGCCAAGATGGCCTGGTTTAATCTATGTAATCTTTCCTACACACACCTTATTTGTAATTAACTTAATCCCTAATGCCGTGATACAGGCGGCATTAACTGAGTCTGTTCCAGCAGAGAGAGATAACCAGCAGCGTCACAGCGGACCACGCTACGTCAACAGAGATGTTTTCTCATTACGAGCAGTAAAAGAAATGTGATGGGATACAGGTCGTGTTTGTGTGTGGGTTTCTTATCTTGAATTAGACACCGGTGTTAATGCACAACACATTTAGCCATGTGTCGTTTGGGCATTATGATGCACACCCAAAGGGATAGTTTCCCCAAAAATGAAAATTCTGTCATTATTTACTTACCCTCATATTGTTTAAACCTGTACGAGTTTCATAAAAAAAGATATTTAAAAAAATGATGGTAAGCACACAGTTGATAATCTCCATTGACTTCCATAGTATTTGTTTTTTTACAGTGAACACCAACTGTGTGGTTACCATAATTTATAAAAATATCTAATGTGTTAAAAAACTTATACACATTAAAAAAAAAAAAAAACATAAGGGTTGTCACAGGTCATTGAAATGCTTGAAAGTTTGTGAATCTGGGGGGGAAAATTCAAGGCCCTGGGAAGTTTTTGAAAATATACATACATAGATACAGGTCTTTGAAAGTGCTTGGATCTATTTTATGCAAGAAGTTTACTGGAAAAAATCCATGTATTCCCTGTGTAGTGTAGGATGATAATATTAAAATTCTAGACTTTTTAAGCACACGTGCTAAACTGTTTGCTTTAAATGCTTTTATCTTCTGTATGCGAATGTTGATTCATACCAAAATGCTTTTTTGCATAGTTGTGTTTGACACATGAAAACTTCTTGGGTTACGTATGTAACTGTTGTTCCCTGAGAAGGGAACGAGACGCTGCGTCTCCCTTGCCATTCTTCCTGCGTCACTGTCTTTGACAATATCTCAGATAGCAATATAATTCCTGGCTCCCGCGTCACCCTGTCTTTGTCTTTAAGCCTTACCATTGGTTGAATTTGATACACACATTCAGACGCACTCATCACTGACACAGCGCAAGTTCCCTCGAAAGGGAACTGTAACAATGTAACCTTGCTCTCACTTGAAATTTGTCCACTCATTTAGTCCTTGAATTTGAGGGTATTGGACCTGGAAAATCCTTGAAAGGTCCTTGAATTTGAAGTTAACTAAGGTGTGGGAACTGATGACAGAATTAGCTTTTTTTGTGAACTATCCCTTTAAAAAGTTCTTATTGGGCACTAAACAGAATCACAGTGAATGTTACCTATTCAGTTTATTGAGTTATTGTGAAGTGTTTCACAATCTATTTGAGCATTGTTTTGAAAAAGCCTTGGGGTTAAGCATCTCCGACATAAGCACAACAGTAGCATAGCTGGTACAAGTAGCTTTGGTACATCTGGCAACCTTTGCCGACACATGGATTGACAACATAGCTCAGTAAAAACAAATAAAAACAGCTGCCATTCACATCTTGAATAAAACACAAACAGCTTGAGAGTTACATTGCAAGATAACACACAGCAATATAGAGCAAAACCACCATAGTCCTCACATGACTGGCGTGACTGAGTGATAATGATCTGCTTGTCACAATGACGCTCGCACATGCAAGTTAACCACATATGAGCTGTATGTGAAAATTTGTTAAAAAAAAATAAAACATTTACACCTTTTTCTGCAATTATGTGTAACTCCGAGCGCTTTACATGTAAACTAATGTTAAATCACATTGCTATTTCTTTGTTCATTTTACTGTGCTGTGCTACTAGGTTTATTGTGCCACATAAGCTGATCGTCCCAGGACGATCTTTATAAAAGCATGGTGATGAGAAGACACTTAGATTATTTTCTAAAAGTGCAAATTAAAACACGCTTTCGTCCTTGTACTTACCAAAAAATGGTTTTGTGCATCACAATAAATAAGCTACAGCTTGCTGCCCGTCATACTTTTCATCTCCTAAACTATACAGACACAGATGGCTAGTTTAATCCGTTCATCTGAGCCACAGGTCACAGTTGAAGTCTGGGCGTTTATAAGTTGATTGACATGGCCAACTGTGTTTGGATAGTCTCAGTCATTGCTCTAGTTTGTGTTCAGTCTGTTCTCCAGACATTGTTCAGTAGCTTTACAACCTCTTCGTAGAGAACAAAGACTATGGCAACGTCTAGACACACCCGACCTAGTCGCGGGACCGTGCCTTTGTAGAACCTGGAATGTGAGAGAGAGAAATGGTGAGACTGAAACTGTTAAATGTGTAAAAATATAAGGGTAGAAACAGGAGGTAAATCATACGCCTGTGGGCCTTCGTTCTTCAGAATCTGAAAAGCGCAGTCCATTGTGCTCTTGTAGCGATGGGCCTCCAAACCCTGAATTATACAAAGAAAAAAAATCATTTTAAAATGAAACTCAATTCTGTCATTACCTACTGGTTCAAACAGGCTGTTAGTACTATGTGATTTTCTTCCAAAGGAAAACATAATGATAAATTTTGAGTGTGTTTTCACAGCACCCATATAACAGTTCATAGTAAAAACAGCTGGCAATATCCAATACAGATCATAATATACTAGGCAATCGACATGGAGTAAATGGACATTTTCGTTTTGAGGTGAACTTGAAAGATACTTAAAGAAGTAAACCAGAAGGCAAAAGTTGTATATAACATCTATTATAACTCCCGCTAACCTGCATCCTGGTTTTCACAACATCAAGTGGTGTGTTTCCGAAAACGCTCGCCGCCCCAGCTGTCGCACCGAACATTGCTGTAACCAGCGGGTGCATGTCACGACTCGGGTCATCGCCTACATTTAAAGAGACAGTGAAATTGTTCATAAGGGTATAAATCTGATTGACATTGGTGAACATGTGACAGTGATGTATAATCCTTACCTTTGTACCAGTTGCGCAGCAAGTTCATAACATAAAAGCGAATTGCCTGGTTGCTACCCTGTTTTAAAAGTGTTGCGGTCAGTCCTTGATATGTCCCTCGAAGACCTGCAAACAAAAAAAGACATGGAAAAACTTTTGCAAAAACTAAAAATTTGAGTAATGTCCTGGTAAAAATGTGCAATCCACATAAAAGTAGGAGAGAGGGGGCACAAACTAACGCTTTTTGGCTTTGGCTCCATCATTAAAAAAAATAGTCAGGTTAGTCTTTTTTTTACAAAATCAACACACATCTCGGATACAAATGAACACTTAAAGTTGGGAGTTGAGGGAACTATTGTTATTGTACAATTACACTGAAAGTGACAGGAGTGTAAGCGTTACAACTTACCCCATAGGTGGGGTTAATTATAACAAACAGGGGTTTGTTGTAACACCTGCTAGAAATTTTGGTTTAAACAAATAATTCAATAAAATTCTGTATATATACTAAAGGTGGATATTGTTTATATATCTGACCATAATAGATATCCACACATTCATCCATCCATGATCCTTCATCTAACCATCCTTGTATTATGCATCAATGCATATAAATAGATTTTTCTGAAAGGGCTACACAATTAAGACAAAAAAATAATAATTGTAAATTATTTCCCCTGGTATTGTATTAAAAGTTATCATCTTGATGAATAGTATTTACATTGTTTTCATTTTACTATCATTGCATACCTGCGGTTTAATTGTAACACTGTGTTACTATAGACCTTTTGGCAGTAGACGTCAGTTATGTCACTGCAATCTGCGCACGCAATGTGGTGGCAGAAAAACAGTGGAAATGAATTAGACACGAGTGAAACGAGCATGATAACTCACTAGAAAATGTCTTCTTGTGCTGTTGAGTGTCAGAATAGGAATGCCAAAAAAAAATGGCCTTCATTTTTATAGAATACCGTCATTGAAAACACCATTTGAATATAAACATAGTGTTTATGGTTGCAATAATGGACATACTGGATTGATGAAATTATTTGGAAATCTTTTAATAATTAGAATAGAAAATAATAAGAGAAGATGTCCAGTCTTTTGTCGAAGTCTGATCCCTCTATGCGTTTCTTATAGCGTTTTCATCACGTTACGTTTATAATTTATTTAGAAAGATTTGAATGAGTTCATAATATCAATAATATCACCATTTGTTAAATATTTCATAATTTTTCCGTTTTCTATTACTTCTTTTTACATTATATCTTAGCCTATGTCTTCTTCATAATTTTAGAACAGACAGGATGTTTACATAATATAGCACACACACACACACACATGATGTAAAGTGTTATTAATATATAAACAGGCCTATATAAATTAATTTGTATGTAAACAATAGTTTTACAATAGTTTTAGAGCAAACACATAGGCTATAAATTTAAGGAAGAAATAATAGAAAACAGGATGAAATATTGAATAAATGATATTATTATATAGAATACATAATAGTATTGCTTTTATATGTACTTTAGCAATTCATACTGTAAAAATAATTGATTTAACAATAAAGAACAATACATATACATTACATACATGCACATATATCAGTAGCCAAGCCATTTAAACTTTTAATTTATCTAAAAAATAAACGTAACGTGGTGAAACCGCTATAAGAAAACATTACACTAAAAAGAAACATAGGGCAAACAGACTTCGACAGAAAACTGGATCCATAAAAAAATCACAGTTTAACGCTAAAACACTTTACAACGCTATTGCAGAGCTGCCACTTTCTGCCACCAGTCGGGCTCCGCCCACAAAAAACGTCATCTCTGTTTGCAAACACGCAAAAGGTCTATAACCCCGCTGTGTAAAATTTTTTTCAATCCCAGCTATCAGTTACTAGTTTCAAAATGGTGTTGTTTTAGGTAACAGGACAGTGATTAAAGGCACTTTCCTGTAGGCACATACATGACCCACACATACAATGTACGCAAGGTTTTAAAATTCCAGCGGTTTGCTTATAGTACGTGCACACGCTTCTGATGAAGAACAGACCCCCGCACACACAAAAAAATTGACTATACTTCAGCCTTTATACAGTCTCTGTTATGTATAAATAAGTTTTGTTTCTTTTGTGTCTTAACTCCAGTACCTTGATCTCTGATGATTTCTCTTACACCATGAAAGAACCCTCGGTAGCGTGGCCTCAAAGAGCACTGGTCATGAATGAACTTCACCTGCAAATGAAACCCACAAAATTGTTTGCCGTATTTACTATATGCTAGAGATCTAGTTAAGGTATTTAAAACAAAAAGAACGGTTAACAGTCCAACCTTGACCGTCTCCATTGGACAGACCACCAAAACCGCCTCTGCGATACCCGCTCCTAGACCGCAAAGCAAACTTCCTTTGTTGTCAAGGCGACCCGTGGCATCTCTCATCGGGTTACTAAGTAGTTCAAATGTTCCAAACCTGTCAACAATTACACTGTAAGTAGCAGTTAAGAGTCACGGGTGTAAATCTAAAGGGCTGCGTTTCTTACCGAACTGCTGATTTCGGGATGGATCCGTACAGCAAAGAGCTAAGACCTCTGTACAGGCCTCTGAACCCATGATCTTGTACCGTCAGCTTAACACAGTCTCCTACATAAAGATTGTATACGGGTTAACATGCTTGTGTTAGATGTTTATGCATGCAGACGCAACACATTTACATTTAATACATTCATGCATTTTGCAGACAGCGGTCACATTCATTTGACAGATTGCTTCACAGTTAAAATGCACCAGACAGGAAGTACACAGGCTGAGCCCTGCATGCATGCATGCTTTCATTCATTCATATCAATGTACTGCTTGTTGTCCTTACCTATGCCTCTGTAGCGTGGGGGGTTTGCTCTTTCGTCCAGCTGTAGCTGGGTCTTCACATACTCTGTTGGGAAAGTGATGCAAATCTCAATGCCTCCTGCAATGCCCCCTGGGTAAAAAAAGATATTAGTAAATAAACTTCATATCAGTGTCTAAATAACAGTGACATCAGCAGCAATCTATGGGATTCAATGAACCATACAGCTGTTTAACTTCCATCATAAGTCAGTTACAAACAAGGTCATTTTATTTTAGTAGTTGTACTCGGTGATATTTTCGACACACATAACACACACACACAATTCTACACTGCAACCAAACCTGTGTTGAGCTCAATTGTGGTATAGGATTAACGTAACATAGTAAAATCTATTGTGTATGTTAATAAATAACAATGAATTAAGTATATGTGCAAAAGTTGCAAATCTTTATAAGCTGTTTTAGCCGAGTCACACACAGGTTGTGCGAAAAGCCACGCGTGACTGTTGTTGGGCATAATAGGGTGTCGCGTGATGATGACCCATCAAAACATTACGCTCGTGTGCTTCACACCCAAACACAATGAGAGACGTTTACCTGCGAGAATGGCTTTCCACGGATGGGTGATTTTTCTCCCTCCGATCGCAGCGGCAGCTAAATTCCTGTGGCCTGGATAAAGGTTGGGAATCGGGGTGAATGAGCCCGTCGATCCACCGCCAGACCCAAAACAACCCGCTGAGGGAAACCGGGTCAACGGATGCTGTCGTTGCGTCGTGCATCCTCGCGCATCTTTACACGGCCCCTCCGAAACCGAGAACGGTTTGTACAAAGACGACATATCCTAACGATATTTTAACCGTAAATAAAGCTGATTTTAACCACGCGACCAGCACGTTATGACGACACGTCTGCCCATAGGACGGAGCCAACACAATCGCACACAGACCACTGTGGGGCGTAGCCCTGTGGAGCTCATTAATATTAATATACAGTCAGAAAACGAGCCCAACTATTGGTCGCTTACATACATTGCTTAATTTATTAAGCTACGCTTCTTATATAATATTAATTAGGTCCATAAAGTCATTTGCTTTATAAAAAATAAATATTGATAATTTTTTGATGTTGTTATTGTGATGTACATTTGATCCCTTCTATTAAATTACACGTTTTTATATCAAGCTGGTAGTTGGTAACAGTTGAGTGACTGGTGTGAATTGCTTCTGTGTTTACTGGAGTGCAAAGCTTATTCGCTGTTCTTGTCATGTATACATGCACAACACAGAGCCAATATGAAAAACTGTATAAAACATGAATGGATCTTAGTTGTATCTTGTATCAAATCTATTTATACTGTGGCTTCCTCAAAAAGGGTCATGTGACATCTGCTCGTAAATGAAATGTGTGAATGGGTGAGACCTAACTGTTGCACCCTAAGTGAAACTGGTGTCTTTTTTATTTCATTTGCACATCACTGGAAACATATATTGTTTAATGCATTTGACCTTCCTCTGATGCAGAATTATAGTTGTTTATGAATTCAAAATTGCATTTGACAATATGTTTAAATGTGATATTTTAATTAGGGGAAAGAGTATTGAAATAATATTGCATGCTATTCTACATGTAGTTTGCTTCTATTCTGAATTCGAAAGCCAGTGAAATTGCTCTGACACTTCTGTCTTTCCTAACAGATCATAATCACCCTGAAGGAATTGTCAGACAACTCTGGCTTTTGGACGTTTCTTGACCGAACGGTGTTGACAATTCCTTTCACGTCTACACGAACTCTCAGCTTGAGGCAACTTTAAGATTTTGGCTACCTCAGATAACACCTGCATGTGAGGTTTGTGCTCATGGGGTTGTGAAGACCTATTCACCTTTTCACATTTTACTCTTTTCTCAGTGGTGGTATGAAATCAAAAACTAACAAGGTTGTGTCTGTTGATAATGGAGGTTTCATGCTCATAAAATAAAAATGATTTAAGCCTTTCCTGGCCGGAAAACATAATACATTACAAATCTGGTCTACTTTTAAACAACTTCTGTAATTTAATAAACATTAAAGGGGACATTTCACAATACTTTAAGTTGTCAAATAAATCTTTGGTGTCCCCTGAGTACGTAGCTCAATATAGATCATTTATTATAGCATGTTAAAATTGCCACTTTGTAGGTGTGAGCAAAAATGTGCCGTTTTGGGGTGTGTCCTTTTAAATGTAAATGAGCTGATATCTGCACTAAATGGCAGTGTCGTGGTTGGATAGTGCAGATTAAGGGGCAGTATTATCCCCTTCTGACATCACAGGGGGTGACAAATTTGAATGACTTATTTTTTCACATGCTTGCAGAGAATGGTTTACCAAAACTAATTAACTGTTTTGATCTGTTTCACATTTTCTAGGTTGATAGAAGCACTGGGGACCCAATTATAGTCTGGGGGAAAGTCTGATTTTCATTATATGTCCCCTTTAAAGGGATAGTTCAGTCAAAAATGAAAATTCTTTCATCACTAACTCACTCTCATGTTGTTACAAACCCGCATAATTTTTTTGTTCTGATGAACACAAAGGATGATATTTTGAGGAAGGTTTGTAACCAAACCGTTCATGAGCCCCATTCACTTCCATAGTCTAGAAAATTCCTAGAAGATTCCTGCAAATATGTTCCTTTTTGTTCATCAGAACAAACAAATTCATACAGGTTTATAACCAAATTAGACTGAGTAAATGATGACAGAATTTTTATTTGTGGGTGAACTATCTCTTTAACATATACTAAAATCTGCAATAGGGAACCAACCAAACATGTTGGCAGAACGGAAAAGAGCTAGTTTCCTGTGTTGGTGACATTGTGACAAAAAGGAACTTGTATCTCACCATTTTTTTTATGGTAACTGTAACAATTGGTAAAAAATAGTCATTAGTTACACTACTAGTTAGCAGGGAATAATATTATAAAAATACCTAGTTAGTAACAATTTATCTAATAGTTTATCTTTACAATTTGCCACCAAAAAATATTTACTGCACTTTACATTGCAGTTGGTAATGTATAATACATAAATTACAATAAATAAATAACCAAACTGTTTTATAAGAGACATTTTCATGTATTTGTATGAAAACAACTTATTTGACAACATTGCACATAAATAAATAACATAATTGCAGGTTTATAATATGAATAATTCATTATTAAATCACTATATTGAAAACCAAGCACAAGATATATCTATTCATGAATACTTATCCAGAAAGGTGTTTCAGTTTCCTCAAGGCTGAATAATGAAAAGCCCATTATTTCTCTGAAACAAATAATTGGATTTAGCTTGGTAACAGAAAAGCACTTAAATGCTGTTCTTGACTTCAAAGAGAAGTAATATTGTATTATTAATACCTATTCTGTTCTCTCACATACTGCAGTCTCTAAATTATTTACAAGTATATACAAATATTATATTAGCTACTTGATTTCTGAAAAGAATACAATGAAAATGAAAACATCCCTGCTTATTGCTTGTTGTCACCCCCAAACTTAACTGTTTTTCACTCCGTCAAACAACAGACATTTTCCCTGCACAAAAAATAAATAGAACTGGAATTAATAAAACAGTCATATAGTATGTGTGTGTGTGTATCATAGTAGTAAATATAAATACTATGTGTGTGTCTATTAATCACCTCGTGCCAGCGAAGGGTATCACGTGCCAGCCCAAGATGGCAATGAGGACAACAGCTAAAAGAATCCACACCGTCCTCATCATCATCTTCCTCCTCCTTAATGTCTCTAAGTCTGCCACTGTCCCACAGTGGAAATGATACAGACCGAGAAGACTGAGCGACCCCAAAATGAGGTCGAGGGTCTAGCTGGTATTTCAAACGCTCGCCGCTAGAGGGCAATGTGGAATCTTCACGATCCACCTGACAAAACATATACAGAAGTGCTCCACCAAGTGCACACATACGGAAATGACATCTTATATTTTGCATGGCAAACTGGGCTACATTATTTACAACCAGATGAAATGGTTGACTCTGAATACATGCCAGGCCAATGAAACTCAATCTCAGAGAGGACCAAGTGCCAAAAAGGCAGACATAACTGATACTTACTCTATTACAGCATGACCTTTATATGATATCATGCATTTCGAGAACAAAACAGAGCTTTTTACTTTACCTGAGCTATGATGAGCTCCTCAATGGACAAAGATTTTAAGCAGTACCAGCAGAATTCAAGGGCTGCTCCTATAGTGTAACAGATGAGATGTTAATGTCATCACAAACATTTCTTATCAAACTTCTCCAAGACCAAAATGATCTAACTTACGTATCCAAGCCTATACTTATCCACATGAATTGTATAGCTTTGTTTTCTTATTAACAATAGTTGTTTAATTTATTTATTTATGTCGAGGTATTTTATGCAAAATATTTGATAAAAATTTTATACTATTTGGTAAATCTGAGCTATGGCAGAGCAACTATAATATGCAATAAAATTGTCCTCTGGATGGTAACTAAAAACTGGCTGTGTACCCCGTGTCCTGTGCCAATAGGAAGTGCGAGTGTTGTAAATCATATTTGACTTCTTTCCACAATGTTTTATTTTAAACACACAACAAACACCCCAAAATACCCCAAAGTAAATTAGGTGCCTGGTCATTGTTTCCCATTATCCATCTGAGTAAACAGCATTTGGATTTCAGTGCTGAATATTTGCTCAAGGACAAATTACACAACACACTAAATGTATATTATGTGTGTGTCAGTTGGGTATCAGTAAATAAGGTTCAGACGTACTCTGTGTGTGCAAGGGAGCCGTTGCCAAGGCTTGAGTGATGGTTGGGGTCTGAATGGATTCAGATTTGTCCTGTACCAAATCCTCTTTAACACAACAGCTCTCCTTCTCACATAAAATAGCCTGTTCAAATAGAATAGAATAGAATAGAATAGAATAGAATAGAATAGAATAGAATAGAATAGAATAGAATAGACAGTTATTATAATGTACAGTCAGTCAGTATCGGAAAATGACTGCAACATAAAGCAAAAGGGTCTTGTATCAACCTGAGGGACTTTATTTTAAAGGTCACCCATGTGCAATTTTTCAAGATGTAATATAAGTCTCATGTGTCCCCAGAATGTACCTGTGAATGTGAATGTACCAAATACCCTATAGATAATTTATTATACCATGTTAAAAAGGCCCTTTTTGGGTGTGAGGACAAAAGTGCTGTTTTTATGTGTGTCTCTTTAAAGGGATAGTTTGGCCAAAAATGATATTAAACCCATGATTTACTCACCCCCAAGCTGTCCAAGTTGCATATGTCCATCGTTTTTCAGACAAACACATTTTCTGATATTTTAGAAAATGTTTTAGATCTTTCAATTGATTAAATGTAATGTTACGGGGTCCACCCATAGTCCACGACCTTCAAGTCCAAAAAAGTGCATCCATCCTTCACAAATTAAATCCAAACGGCTCCAGGATGATAAACAAAGGTCTTGTGAGGGGAATCCATGGGGTGTTGTTGTAGAAATATCCATATTTAAAACTTTATTAACGTAAATAACTACCTTCCGGTAGCGCCGCCATCTTAGTCGCGTCCGCATTCAGGATGAGAGCTTACGCAGCCTACGGAGGCTACTCTGCTGCTGCTCTGTGCCCCGGCCCTCCGAATTTGTCATACGTCACTAAGAAAAGTGCGTACACTACGCTAATACTCTCTCCTGAATACAGAGGAGTCTAAGATGGCGGCGCTACCGGAAGGTAGTTTTTACGTTAATAAAGTTTTAAATATGGATATTTCTACAACAACACCGCACGGATTACCCTAAGAAGAACTTTGTTTATCATCCTGGAGCCTTTTGGATTTAATTTGTGAAGGATGGACGCACTTTTTTTGGACTTGAAGGTCGTGGACTATGGGTGGACCCCGTAACATTACATTTAATCAACTGAAAGATCTAAAACATTTTCTAAAATATCCGAAAATGTGTTTGTCTGAAAAACGATGGACATATGCAACTCGGACAGCTTGGGGGTGAGTAAATCATGGGTTTAATATAATTTTTGGCCGAACTATCCCTTTAAATGCAAATGAGCTGATGCTTCCTCCCCGTTTACTGTTATATACCGAAAATACACTGTTTTTTTATAAAACAATCACCTTACGTCACCGTTCATAATGAATGTGCGGTAATGAATTATGTAAAGAAGATTTAAATTAAAATTGAGGACCTAACCTTGGTTTATGGACGGCTGTGGGCGGAGCCTGTGCAAAGTGATGTCAGTTTGCTCAGAAAACGACAACAGCTTGTCGAGACTCATAGGTGGAGTTTCGTGTTTGTGCTTGGGGCTTTATTTTCAGATTAGCGTGAAAGTGCGGCATATGGTTTTTAAATATGGTTTAAATAAATTAAAACTATTTTAGCCTTAAAGGGCACAAATCATGAAAATCTGACTTTTTCCATGTTTAAGTGCTATAATTGGGTCCCCAGTGCTTCTATCAACCTATGAAATGTAAAAAAGAACAACCCAGTAACTTAGTTTTGGTAAACCATTCCCTGCAGGCATGTGAAAAAATAGGTCATTGAAATTTGGCTCCCTTTGTAATGTCAGAAGGGGATAATACTGCTCCTTAATCTGCATCACCCAACCACAGCACTGCCATTTAGTGCAGAGATCAGCTTATTTGCATTTTAAAGGAAACACCCAAAAATAACACATTTTGGCTCACACCTACCAATGTTATTATAAATTGTACATGATATTTTGAGCTAAAACTTCACATACGCACTCTGTGGACAGCAAAGATTTATTTTACATCTTTAAAAGTCTTGTGAAATGTCCCCTTTAAGTTGCTACTAAGATTAGACAAATAAAATATTATTTTTTATATTTCTATTGTATTAATAGCTCAGACAAAATCCCCCACCCTACCCCCTCCTGACTCCGCCTATGATGAGACCGTTTACCTGAGATTAAGCAGGGGTCACCAAACTTTTTTCTCTGGGGGCCACATTATCATTCCTGACTGTGATGGGGGGCCAGATCAGCTATATAACAGAATTGTATGACCCAGACAAAAATAATCACCAGCAGGCCTCATTGTGTAGTAGAGATTACTAGCCTGGCACAGCCAAAGTCCCCCATTTGTAAATGGCTTTCCATGGGTAGCTAGTAGGTGAGCTACCTTATAGTTAGCTCGGACAGAAGCCTGGTTTACCTGAGTATGGCGAAGGAATACATTCTGTTGTGCAGCAGGTCTGCCTTTCATCCCCCGAATCCGGTTTTCTCTTGCTTGCCCTCGCTAGCTAGCATACACTTTGTGGCGGGTTTCGTGATGACGACACAGATTATATTCTTTGAAAACTGCCACACTTTCTTTAAATATAATACAAACTGCACGGTCCTTACACTGAACAAAAAAATAATCGTTGGTCCACTGTTCTTTGAAAACTTGAGCATGTCAGGGGACGAAAATTCTGCAAATATAGTAAATTTTATAACTAAATATCATTTTTTTACTTAAAAAAATCAACAAAATACCAGATGCGACTTGTTATTACTTTCCAAAAAACAGTTACAAAAATAAAATTGCCTCATAGGGCCGCTTCAAGTAATGGGGGGCAGAAGGGCTGGGGGGCCGGTCAAAGGGGGGTGGCAGGCCTGAGTTGGCCCGCGAGCCTTAGTTTGGTGACCCATGGATTAAAGCAACACTAAAGAGTTTTTGCTCTTTGCTCCCCCTACAGGTTGGAAGCGGAATTGTCCATTACCACTGTGGTAAATAATTTTGCCTACTGCAGCAAAGCTGGCTCTGATTGGATTGTAACTTGCCGTAAAACAAGTTTTTGTAGTTTTCACTCGAACTAGAGGACCGCGACCCGACGGTTGTAAACTTCTTTAGTGCGGTTGTGGCCGATAGAGGGCTGCAAAGCAAATGTGAAAGTGTCGTTCACCCTGTTTCGAATGGATGAACGACTGAAACGTTTTTGGAAACGTTATTTTAAGGTAAAAAAACTCTTTGGTGTTGCTTTAAAAAAGGCGTGGGCAGATTTTTATCATTACATGGTAGTTGTGCTCACACACAGTCAACACACAATTACTTTCCATATAAAAAGTGAATTTACGGATTTAAAGCAACACCAAAAAGTTTTTTTAACCTTAAAATAACGCTTCCAAAACAGTTTCAGTCATTCATCCACTCTAAACAGGGTGAACAGCACTTTCACATTCGCTTTGCAGCCCTCTATCAGCCAAAACCGCACTAAAGAAGTTTCCAAACGTCGGGTAGTGGTCCTGTAGTCCGAGTGAATACTACAAAAACTTGCTTTACGGCAGACCTACAATCCAATCAGAGCCAGCTATGCCTCAGTATTTATGACAGTGGGTAATGGACAATTACGCTTCTAACCTGTAGGGGGAGCAAAGAGCCAAAACTCTTTGGTGTTGCTTTAAAATTCAAAATGATCATTTTTATTATGTGAGAAAAAAGAGACCACAGAGTGAAACAAGAGACATGAAACTATCAAAGCAATGAAAGGAAAGAAAATCACTTGTCTGAGACAATCGTCAATTATACATTACAGTTTGGTGGTCATACATTGTACAATAAAGTTTTAAAACTAAATGCAATATTGTCAAATTGGAATCAAGTATTTAGGAGCATCATTGAGTGACATCTTTCTATGATCAATTGGTTTGACATACGTTGATATAGAGCAAATCTGACCTGTTTTTGATAGTCCTGTTGAGAGTTATGCTCTTCATTCTGGTTGTCAGTAGGACTCGCTCTGTTTTGGTGCAAAACAAGTGTACATCCAAGTTAAGGTGCATTTACATCTAATATTACTAGACAAAAAGACAGTAAGTTAATTAAGAAAATAAACAATATTGTGTCATAAAAATATGATGTAGAAATGCAGAAAAATGTAAATCCAGTTAACAAATTAAAAATAAGAATTAAGGCAAAAAATTTAGGTAAAAAGCTCCAGATATAGTTATTAGAAATAATAAGCCACTTGAATTTTTCTTGTGGCACTTTATCTGCTTTAAAAGGGAAAGACTGTTTTTCTCAATTACAACAGTTTACCCCTCATCAGAAGGGGTATTCAATTAATCCATCTGCCTTTGAATTACACACAGAGAGGCTCGACTGTCCCCAGCCGGGACCTTTTAATGCACTCTGGTGCTAGTTAGAATCTAAAGCAATTAAGACTTGTATTCAAGAAGATCTCACTTACCCCACTTGGGCAGCTTGGCTGCAGTTTAGCATCCCAGCCATCTCCCTGACCTCTCGTTTCCGTGGGAGCAACCTTTTTGGTTTTACCCGCTCTCTCTTTCTGTGTCTCTCTGCGTCTCTCGCCCTTTCTTCTCACGGAACGGAAACTCTGGCCGTTCAATATTTGATGAATCTCAATGGCTCACAAGCAGATTCGTTGTAAAGAGCGACAGCAATAGAGCTCAGGTGTCAGGCCTCATCTGCCACAGTCAGTGAGCGGTCTGGACCTCCCAGCAGAGGATAAAGACCCCTGAGGGACATTTTACCCCATCTGCCACAATAGCACTCATGTTAGAATCAAATGGATTACGCCCTAGAGACAAGAGGACTGTTTACACACACACAGTGGGAACCTAATATAGTACCAGAGAGAGTGAGTTAGTGCGTGGGAGCAATATTTATGATCTCGTCTTCAACCGTGAGCACTTTTTGCCCTTTCGCAAATTAAACCCCGGCTTCAAACGCACACTATTTTATTTCAATTTGTCCTCTAATGATCGCCAACAGCGTGTGCGAATGCATCACAGGAGAATGAACCTCCGCCACATACGAAATTATGCGTTGCGTTTTTGTGACAGTGATTTAAATGACGTTTCAAACCAGTTTGCCAGACTCCTTTGTCTTGATCAGGCTAATGTCATAGCCGGCATCCCAAATGCACACAAACAATATTTTCAATGCTTTTCACATAATTTGACAAATAATATGCCTGTGCTTGTGTGTGTGTGTGTGGTCTGCAGAGGATCCAGGCAATGAGCTTGTTACTCTGAAGGTGGTGCCACTTCACAGAGCCGCTGGGTAAGTGCTTATGGAGGGTGAGTCACTCAGACCTTCACCTTTATTCTCTCCGTTTCATTCTGACTTCATCAGACCTCAACCCTCTTCACCTCCCCTCTCTTCTTATTTTATATGCGCCACCGACCCAAACCGCAGATGAGCGGAGCGTTGATGTTGTTTTCCGCTTTCAAGCGTTAACCTTCTGCAGGTGTTTCTGCGGAGCTGATTGTGTTCAGCACTTTTCAGGAAGAATTGGCGAGCGCGAGCGCCATTAGTGTGTGGGTTTGTGTGTAGGTTTGGTTATATTTGTAAGAGGGCCAAATTGAGTACTTTCTCACGAATATAGCAGAACGGTTACCATTTAAATGGCTTTTGGTTTTATGCATTTGGCAGACGCTTTTATCCAAAGTGACTTGCAGTGCATCCAAGTGCATACGTTTTATCAATACATGCATCAATCCCATGACCTTTGTGTTGCTATAGCGCAATGCTCAACCTATTTCAGACATTTCAAGTGTTACTGTTTATGAATTTCAAATTATGCAAATATAGGTCTAAAAAACCAATATGTATCTCTGACATACTAATATGTACTCTTTAGGTGCCCCAGTGACAGCTATAGGGGCCATTTTTGACCATTTTGTATATGAAAACCTCTGAGATCCTTACACATATCTTCAAGCGTCTATGTATGTGCATGTTTATGTGAATCATAGCACAGGTTAGATAGCTACTTAGATTAATCAGACCTCCTAAACACCTTCCTGTGGCAGTTATTGCGTCCCTCTTGTTTTAGTGGCAGACTATTCAAAGCCCTTTAATGGAAACATGACGGCTGATGCATGCTGGGAGCAGAAAGCCCACCGCCAGCCTCCCCTCCCAGTGCTGTCAAAAAGCGTTCACCCCCCAGCGGGTGAAATGCAAGATTTGAATTGATTCCGAAGGAAAATCATTTCACAGTCTTTAAAATAAAACCTCCAGTACATGACATTAAAGCTGTACGCCACGGATGCGATTACGGCGCGACGTCGCAGGTACATTTGAAATCAATAAACATTGTTTGACATTAAAATCTGACGTAAATGTAAAAACATCCAGCTCGTCTTGTGAGACCGAACGGTAGACGTTGGCAATCAGCTCTTTACGAACCCACTGACAGCTCTTACGGGGAAAGCAGAGGGTGTAATTGAATGGTAATTACATGGTAATTATCATCATGCATAAAGGTTTGGCATACAGAAAAGGATCGGGGGGAAGAGAATTTTTTTATTTTATTATTTCTTTAACAACCTCTCTGAGATTTAAATGATTCTCTTCAATTATGGCTAATCACCGAAATCCAGGCAGGGCATAAATGGTGCTGTCTATCTACAAAGGCAGCAGAGAGCTTCAAGGCACTTTGAAGCACCTCGGAGCGCGCGTGTCACTGGGAAAGTTTTAGCGAAAGTGTTTTCGCCGTGCCGTGTTGGTCGGTTGGCTCAGCAGAATGCATCATTAGAGCTGCCTTCTGAGTCACAGTCATTATCAGGCACTTTTTACCTCTGAAGTGTTGGAGCCTCTGTTATCAGCGCATCAGCCTGTGTTTACGGCTGATTTCGGCCGTGCGCGTGCGGATGAGCAACAGATGGAGAACGTACACATTAATGACTTGGAACATTCGGCGCGCGAAGGTTCCGAACAGCCGGGCGTCCATTTACAGCAATTATCGGAGTAACTTAACAGACTCCTCGTGTGTTTTCGCGAAACTGTTCAAAACGGAGGTGGAGAGGGAGGACGTAAGTAAGTGGCCATGACTCACCAGCCTCCGACTGCAGAGCTGCGAGTCTTCTCCGCATTTACACCCATTCACGGCCCTTTGAGTTTCAACACAAAGGCGCACAGAAAGAGGACAGAGAAACGCACGGGAGGCTGGCGAACGCCGGTCCCCACAGCCCTTGCACTCTGGGCACTAATGGAAAATTTTCCAGCGGCCGTCTGCGGTGGTTAATTTGCAGCCGGATCCACCACTTAGGGCGATTGGATCGAGAGCCGCAGACGCTAAGAGTGCATCAGCATGACAATGAACATCAATTTGGGGTTAAACCCCGCTATTATTGCCCGGTGGGAGGTCACAAACGTGTCTTAACCAGATATACGTGCCATCTAAATCAAAGAGCAGGGCCCCGCGCTCATGCTCGTGTTTGCATGTGTGCCTAATGCAAAAGTGTTTTTGGTGAATCATTGAGTTCTGCATTGTGTCCAAAATTGGGGTGTGGGGGAGTGGGCTGCTGTTTGTGTGTGTGTGTGTGTGAGAGAGAGAAAGAGAGGGAGAGAGAGAGGGTGTAAGTGCTCTGGGTTCTGCAGTGGTGCATGGCAGTAGATGACTCACCCGTCAATCATGTGACTCATTAATCACTGCAGCTTTCTCTCTCTCCCCACCCCTCGCTTTCATTTGGTCTCTGTGTGTCTCCCTGCCTGTTCCTTTCACATTACTCTTCTTTATTTTGCAATTTTTTTATTTACAAATGACTTTCACCTACCACTTTCTATTGAATGGCATCGATTTCAGCAGGTTGAAAACATGATTTATAGATACATGTGACTCAGTGTGTCCAAACATGCTTGTTTATCATATTTTTGCTGCGTATTCAGTGCATTAAAAGCTGTTTGCTCGGGGGTTAATAAATATGATTCATTGTTTTACTTTAATGATCATAATTGAAATTGTTATTGACGTATAAATGTTCAAAAACGTTTGTTTTCAGGACATGAGTAATACCAGACGGAAAGGTTTTTAAGGACTGTGGAGATTTATTACCTATTTGAATGCAATTTTAATGTTTATTCCTAAGAGATCTTGTTAGGGATACGTCAAGCTTCAGTGAATGGACACTAAAATCAAAACTTTTGAACAAATAAAATGTTATGTTGGTGTCAAATGAAGGTGAGATACGACATATAGCCCTCAGGTAGAGAAATGAATTATGTATAGAGCATTTGCCCAAAATCTAAACAGAGATATTTCAATAAGACATTTTAAAAACTGACTTTAATAAAATAATTGCTTTTATTTTTGTCATATAGAAAAACTAGTAATCAACATGCTGTTATTTACACATTGCACACACAATTGTTTATTTGACACTGTACAACTTACAATCTGGAAGTTGACAACAACAAATTCCTTTCACAAGACGGTTTTACTGATGAAAACACTTGCTATAGTAATGTAGAGTTCTCTTTGTTTGTTTGTTTTTTATTTTATTTCTTTTTTTAATAATAATCACAGTTTCATCAAAGAGGCGATTTTCTCCCCAAATTTGACTTTTTTTTTAGATTTTTTTTAAAGATGCAGATACAGATAGACGTGCAAACTGTTCACCCTCCGATTATTCCTCACAAACTTCGGACACTGTAAAACTTATTTTTAAGAACAAACATTATTATACAGCGTTCTGGTGGCTCTCGAGACAAAGATCCTGTACTCGGTTGGAGGTAATCCACAGCAACGGGCATTTTCAAATTTGGCAGGATGTTTACATGAAATCACGTGTGTACAGAATTCCACCAAGTAGATTGACAGGGCACCCACCTAGCGAAGATATTCAATGTTTTGCATTTCTGTGAATAAAATGGAAGATTCAGTTTCAAGCATTGTTTACAGCGTGCGTGACAGAATTATTTTTAGTGGTGCAAGACCTGCATGCACATGGATGAGCTAAAACAGTGATCAGTATTAAGGCAATAGGAACATTGATCAAAACATTCCGACAGACCTTCGGAATAAAAAGCCTGTAATAATTTGACTGTTACTTGTTTTTATAAGTAGTGTCATAGCAATTATTACTGTGCCCTGTAGTATCAAGAATTCAACGGCGAGCTTCACTTTTCAGTTAATCAAGTGTTTCCTAAAGAAAATAAATCTTTGTGTAAACTCTTGCAGTTGGCACCGAACATGTTTTTTTCTTGTTTGTTTGTTTGTTTTAGCATTTCATTTGCTCAATGTCTTTTCGGTTAGTTTTTTCTTTTCTTTTTCGACATGCAAGAGAATCAAAAACATACCTGAATAAAACCTTACAAATTCACCTGTGTATTCTCTCACCAAATTAAAATGTAAACTGCGAGAGAAACCAAATGAGTGCACGCAGAGAGGTTCTGATATAACAGCACCGTCTCTTCCGTTCCTGATTTGGAATGTATCAAAAAACAAGAGTGGAGAAGAAACACCTAACTGTCTTTCAAAAGCCCTGTCACTCAAAACCCTCTTTCAGTGTTTTACCCAGAATTCTCCTCACTCTTTCATCGCTTTTAACGTTTCATCGCTTGAGAATATCCTGAACTCCGACCGACTAGTACAATCGACGGTTGTAATAAATCTTCTCGATGAAGTTCTCCAGTTCTTCATCACTGTCCTGTGGAGATTGTGGCTCATCGTAGACATAGTCTGGCGGGTACACGTAAGACGGGGCTCTCCCGTCTCTCGGTGGAGAACGTGGTTTGGGCATGGGTAGAGCCTGGTAAGTTCGAGGATGAGGGAGAATGTAATTAGATATGACAGTGTCCGGTTGTAAGTAGGGGCTTTGGGGGCGTTGAGGGGCTTGTGCGTATTTCCAGTCCCTTGCTTTTGGTCTGTCTCTGTACCTGCGGTTGGGAGGTTTGAGGCCGTAACCTATGGGTCCCCCAAAGTTGTAATCAAACGAAACAGCAGGATTTGTATAGAACCGGGGCTTAGGGGGAGGAAAGAAGACAGGGTAATAGGCTCGATATGGCTTTTGATAGTAAGGGAATGAGGGATAGGCCAGAAACTGCTTTTGGGGTTTAAACCAGTAGTCCTGCTTGCTGATCTTGGCTTTGTTTTTCTCCTTGTACCATTTCTTGTACGGATTGACGGCATGAGGGGATTTCTTAGGTGACTTAGGATATTGATATGCCTGAGGCCTCGGCTTGGCTTTGAGAGGAACCAGAGGGCGGAACCGTGGGGTGTTATTGGTGGGCAAATCCTTCCTTTTTTTCTTCTTCTCCTGAACGTCGCTGATTATTTCAACCACATCATCGGCAGGCAGGTGGAGCTTGCTGGAAATTTCAATCAGCTTGTCGATCGTCTGCGGATCCATCTCGTCGTCGTCGTCGCTGTCCTCCACCTCGTTGGAACGCTTGTCCTCAGCCACGTTGTTTAGAAGAGCCGCCTCCTTCATGTCTCTCATATAGGATGGTGTTTTTGGCTTTCTGCCCATGTACTCCAGAAGCATGTCAGAGGCGATGTCGGCCAATCTCTGCTCCTCCTCGCGTGCCTCCTGTGCCTCTGCCTCCTGTCTCCTAACCTCCTCCTGCTCTGCCCGTGCCCTTTCCTCCTCCTCCTTGCGAGTTAATATCTCCTCCTCCTCTTCCTCCACGAAATCAAAATCATCCATGAAGTTTCTGTCCTGCTGAGATGGGTTTCTAGTTCTCTCCTCTTGCCACTTAAGCTTCTTAGTGGCCTGTGCCAGCTGCTGGTTATAAGCTTTGTAGCCTTTTAGAGGAGGAAGTATCTCGTTGTCTTGCAATCCGAGGTCAATGTTTTGGAAATAGCCTCTGACTTTGCGCTGAAGGGGAGATGCTGTGTTAGACAACTGCTCGTCTTTACCTTCATCCGAGTTTGCCACATTCTCTTCATTCCCCTCGTCCTTTGGCCACTCTGCATTTTCCTCACCCCGTGTTGCTGCTTCCGAAGACTTCTCCGTATCGTCCTCATTTTGTCTGTTTTGCTCAAGATCATCCTGATTCCTCATTGTCTCTGATGCAAGTCCCTCTTCAGAATCCACTTTAGTGGTCATTTTCTCTCTGGCTGGGTGGTCGAGAGCCTCAAGCAGAACAGAAGCTAGAGCACTGGCAGAGGCCATATCAGAGACATGTTCCTCTCCCAAGGGTTTTTGGAGTAGGTCATCCACATTCCTATGTGTCCAGACAGGTCCTTCTGCTGCCCCCAAGTCCTCTTTTGGCAAGTGGAGAGCCTCATCGATGCTGCTGCTTCTGACTGAGGGTCTCTGCTGAAGTGCAGGGGCAGTCAGGGCCAGCAGGGGGGTGAGGCTGAGGAGGACAAACAGGAGAGCTGAGGTGCTGGAGGGGTAGCAACAGCAGAACATGACCATGCAGAGAGGACAGGATGGGGTGAGGGGGAGAGGGGAGCACCTGTAAAAGATAAAAAAAAATTGGATTAATGATTAGATAGTGATCAAATAATGTTGTTTTTAATTTTATTACATTTTTAAGCATTAGAATAATAAAATAACTTTAACTTTGATCATTATCATTTCTTTATTCGTATTTTAAATCCTCTTCATCATATTTTATCATTACATTTTATCTATCTCATTACTGAACGTGGGTGGCTGAATCTGTTTAACTTAAAACATGCATCACAAGATGCTTGCATCAATATGCATCACAAGAACTACACAAACACAATACTTACTACTTTTTTAATAAAATTAATTACATGCTGTATGAAAAGCGCAACATGTCGAGCGAATTTACTAGACGCATCTTTAAGGTTGATAATTTGAGTCACGACAACGCAAAATATGCATAAAAACTAATTACAATGCATTTTGTAGGTTAATATGTGAGATACGTAAAGGGAATAATGATGTCGTGCCGTTTGTGTGTTGACATGCACTGTTATTTCATTACGTGTCGAACAAGCATAACGCATGTAATAATGACAATACGTCCGAGCGATATCTTTTTTTATTCATTCATATTAACACTTAGGTTTTTATAATAAATTTGGACGTCACCTCTGCCTCTTTGTTTTTAAACAAACTCTACAGAAAAAGAGAGAGAGAGAGAGAGAGACGTTTACAATCCATATACTTGGACAATATTATTTCGGTGACTAAATAAAAATCGTATCTAAGATTGCATTAACAGTAAATCGGACATGTTTATTTGAAAACAGCTATAAGCAAAAAAATTATTGCGCAAAAACGCGCTTCTTAATTTTTGCGCCAAACGCTTGTTAATCGGTCGACCTGTGTCTCTCCTTGAATGACTTGCACTGAGATTCAACAGCATGCAGTGACAATGTAAATATAAACAGCATCAATGGCTTTTAAAAACTCCACCTCAGTTATCTTAAATCTTTCTTTGCTTTTATAAAGTAGCTACATATTAACTCACTATATAAAAAATACGATGTAAAAGCACTCACCTGCTTTCCTGAACAAATGAGCTGGAACTTAAAACCTTGTGTTTCTTGGTCTGTAACGGATGAGGATCGAAAACAATCGCTATCCTGAAGTTAAACTTAAAACTTGAGTGAAGTCAGTTTTGTTTCCGCAATTTTAAAGACACTTGGATCTTTCTCGCACAGTTGAGAGGTGTCATTTGCTCGACACATGAAGGCTGTGCGTGATTTTTTTCAGGACCACGGCCAGCGCAACAGCAATTTGTATAGACGCGTCTGAACACGTGATCGCCGAGTCATCGCGCCGCTGCTGACGTCAGCGCTCCATTGATAAGAATTTCGTGTCTCGTTTGAACTCGGAGGGTACGCTACGGTGCTCTGATGAATGAACAGAGATTGCATGAATGAAACAGTCTCTCCATTAAGAACAGAGCAATGTGGCACACAGTCGAACCACCACTGTTAAATGAACTGACTTGTAGGCTCAATTTAATTGTAGCCGAGTTGATTGAACACCGTAATTGTACTGTTTGCAACCCTAAGCATTTTGGTTCCAATCTCAGTTCATTCACCACACACAGACTGTATATCCAATTGCCAGTGTAATTGGAGCCTGTCAGCTACTTAGTAGCCTTTTCAGGGTGCGTTTCACTTTTGGCCTGTTGATTGTTTGTGAGGTGTCCTTAATTCAGAGCTGGAGAGAGACCGAATGGCTGCACCCACCGTGACGCAGGAGGTTCAGCATCACTGCTCTACTTCCGCTCAATTTCCCGAGCTCGTTCAATTTTCCGCTCTTTGTCTCCTGCCGCCCCTGACTTTCATCCATCTGTCTCAAGCGTCATTCTCAATTTTTTCGCATTAAGGTGTATTTTTTGTAATTATATGACTCGTGCAGGTAAACTCTATTTGACTCCATTGACCTAGCCATTAAAAAAACTCATGTCTACAAGATGAATGCACGATGAACCTATACTTTAGCATTTCTCCTGCAATTATGCGTTCAAAGAGAATAATTTCCACTGAGTACCTGTACAAGGATACTGTAGGTTTTAGCAATGGGCCTAATTGGAAAAGGCTCGCGTGGCATCGAAGCCAACAGCAATGCCGCCAATCACAGTTTATGATTCGTGTAATTGGATTAGTTGCAGTGCGGATATTGAAGTCCCACGAGCCACACTCGAAATGGCAGCATCAAAGCTGTCTCATTATAGAGTGGCAACCTTATTTCAATATTTTAAAAGGTTGCATGATCCAATAGTCCCGTGTTTCTGAATTGCCATGAAACTTTTGAGACCCCTGATTAAATTTATTACAAAATATCGTGCATGCTTTTTATTAGTCTACAAATGACTGTTTTTCCAAATAGCCAACTTGATCAGATTGAGGAAATGTTTGTGAAAAATGATTTTTTTTTCGCTAATTATTGATTTAGATAAATATTTTCTATTTATATTTATATAAATAAATATATTATATTAATATATTCACATAATTATATAGACATTTCCACTGTTGTTTTACTGTCGTAGAGCATTGCGTTAGAAGCGCAAAAGGCTGTGGATACCAACAATATGTATACCTTGAATTTGGATAAAAGAATCTGCCAAATGCATTGTAGCCTAAATGTAATTGTAAATTAATTGTAAATGTAAAAATTGATAGCATCAATATCCCACTAAATAAATTATAAAGTTATTAAAGTTGCTGGGACAATGACCATTAATTCTGTATAGGTAGGCTAAATGCGAAATGAAACAAAGGGGGCGAAGAAAACACTATAGCTATGAGTATGAATGCATGTCCTTTTCTACCTCGGTGGCGAATAGTTGAAGAGCACTAGAGGGTCCAAGGGTCAGATTTTGATACGGCTTGGCATTATAGACTGCCACTCAGCATTAGCGTAGTTGCAACCCTTAACCAGCGCTCTCCATCCCCCGCGCTGACTCACCTCCTCCCTAACTGTCCATTCACTTAATGCTGGACCCAAAATGCCCACAGACCACTTCGCACAAGAACAGAATGAATATATTATCTTTTAAAAACTTTACACAAAGAAAAAAACAACTAAAGTGCTTGAATTTTGGAGTTTTTTGTTATATGGGTGCCCTTGATGAAACACTGTGCCCACATATCAACCCTCACAAGAAAAGATTCGGTTTTGGATGGCACTGTAGACATATTGGCTGCAATTATGAAAATGTATGTTGAAATACACTCAAAAATGCGCAGCGCATCAAGTACAAAAGCACCTAATGGAAGTGACATAACATGCTCCTCATGAATAAAAGAATTCCTACTCCCACGAGACTGAAAAAAAGCATCGTCCTGGGATCGATTAATTCTCCCATTTCACATTTTACTCAGCTGCGGCTCAAGCTTAATGGTGTGTAGCCTACCCCAAGCCTTGCGCCCACACGCGAGCACCGCATCTGTTTTGATGGCAAATGCTCTTTTGAGGCAATAAGCTCTGATTTGCAGAAAATGTCGAACTGTAAGGTGTCTCTGGAAGCAACAAGACCAGATGCACGCTTCGTCACTATAAGCTTACGATTCCAACCGAGTGATGTGAGCTAATATAACGCATAAATATTGACAATGACGGACCGTCTCCATGTGTCAGCACGCGCTCTTAGACCATTACCACAACTTGCGGGACTATCTATTTGTTTAGCTTGATCTGTGGATCAGTTGGCGATGCAAGACAAACGTTTAAAACGTTTATGACGGATGTGTTTGAACCGTCAATATTTAGGCTACAGTTTGAGGACCAATTAAGAACGCAACGTGTTCCGTCGTCGCGTGCTTCGTCATTCTTCAGAGTCATCCAGCGCGACCGAAACACTCGTTTAAGAAAAGTGTTTAGATCTATTTCATCGTGTAAAAATAAAAATATGTGTCATTTAATTATTTACTGGATAAATAGGACTAATACTAACATGCTCCGTTAATTCGGTAGCAGAAAATATGTCTTTGTAATATCCTAAACGCGCACTGGGTGTCTGTCCTGTTGTGTTAAATAAAAAAAGGGGTTAAAGACAAATTAAAGGAAATCAGTAAAATCAAAAATATTGCAAAAATTATATGTTATGGTAAAATGTTTATCTCCTAAAATGCATTTAAGAAATAAATCGGGTGTTCACATTCAGCTGCGTTTTTGTTTAGAGATAAGACCAGTGCGCATTTTTACCGAAACCTGTGATGAAAACCTTTGGTCGGTGACATATTATGTAGGAGGTTGGCTTCGTATTTGGAGTTAATGAGCCGATTGATATCAGCGAGGGCCATCGGTTCCCTGCCATCAATCTCTCTTTCACGGGGAGAGGATAGATCATCTCGCCCATAACATTTTGACTTGGTGCAAGCGCCATTCAAATAAAACATACATTTACAGTTGTTCTAATAATGCCATGTTTTTTTAAATGAGTGTTGTTTCCACATTTTAAGGCACAAAAAGATCAAATCGATCATCCCGTTATATCTTATAAATACTATAAATAAATAGACTGTAAACATGGTCTTCAGAATATAGGCTAATGCTTAAAAAATATTGTAAGCACGTATGGTGGGCAAAGTTTCTACAGTGTGTCAAAATATGATTTCAATTCCTAAACATTTTTATGTGTATATATATATATAATACATAGGCTAATAATATATAATATTATTTCCCTAAAAACACCCAAAGGTTATGCACAATGTAGGCTATTACCATGTAATGGAGTAGAAGCATTTAAAGATATTTTATGTATGGCATAAATTATTTGTAATAACAAATGAACAAAAAATGTTAATATGTGTTGGAACTACGTAAAAACAAGTAACCATGAGGCAATAAGATGCAGACAGACGAACATGGTGTAGATAACATTTCATGTAAAAAGCCACTTTTTAGATAAGTCACACAAATTCTTGCTACCCAAATTCATACTATTTCGTTTATGTATTTATTTTTTCATTTGTTACCATATAACACTCCCTACAATACATTTTTAACTAGGATAAATGTTACAATTTTGATTAGTTACGAAGTTATACAGATAAAACTCTGTATTTTTAACTTTTTTATTGTCTTGCGAGTATATTTGCAGGCTTTTTTAAAATAATATATAGTACATTTAGTAAACATCAAATAGAATTTATAAAACTGCTTTTTGTTATCCGGGATGTTTGCATTTAAAGCAAAGGATAACCAGAAGAGGGCGCTATGATGACGTGATACCAAGGGTTGTTCATTGCATTTCCTCTGAGTTGTTGCCCATTTTGCAATTAAAGTTGGCATAAGGGTAAATGTTACTTAGAGGGAGTCAGGGAGAGAGGAAAGGCAATTACCTTTCAAACCTTGAGTTTATCATCGACAGAGATTTAAAAATATATATATATGGAAGGTATTCACGCAGGTTATTTATTTATTTTTTAGATGAAACTGTTAAACGAATAAACAGACGATAATATCACGCAGGCTATAATTAAACTGCCCTTCAAAATTGTCTTTATTGAAAAAAAAAAATTATTTAAAATTTCGTACAGCAAGGTTTTTGCCCTAGTATAATTTAGACTCAACCGAGTCTGTTAATGCGTTAACAAACCAGCCTAGGTCAAAGAGAAACGCGTGTGCAATGTTCACCAGTCAACACTCGTGTTTCTCCTCGACTTCTGCTGTTCACAGATCGAGCGACGATCGGCGCATGCGCGCCGTTGCTAAACACACACATCGCGCGCCATAAAACTTGCGCGTGACAACACGAACCGACAAACGTCCTCCAAAACTCCTTGCGAGAACGAAAAATTGTTATCGGTTATCAGCACGGTCCCTGACTGGAAGGGAAGTAATTTGAACGATGCTTTAAACTGGGTAAATTGCTGATATGACTCATCCACGACACCCACGAGCCTCTGATCCACCGAATGGGAGGGAGGGGAACGAATTTGTGGGAGAGACAGAGAGAGAGAGAGAGAGGAGGGGGGGATGAGGCAGATAGAATGCAAAAAGATGAATGAAACGCATCGTGAGTATGCGCTACATTCCCCAAGACAGAAAATAAATGTTTGTAACTGTGCGAAAAGTACAGTCACGCTTCACGAGAGAAGCTGTAGACAGATGTTTTACCTCGTTTCTCGTCACCTCTACCACTTTCCACAGACTGTCGTAGTGGCATAACCATGTGTCACTGAAACATCTGTCTTTCAATCTCTGTGCTAGCTTATACCTTCCGGGAAACTGCGGAACATTGCACTTTTAATGTTATTGTCTGCCTGTGATAAATTGCTTGCGTTGTGCTTGTACGTCTCTTGGGATAAAAGCATGTACTAAATTAATAAACCTAAGTGTGTAACCATAATAAATGTGAATTACAGCCAGCAATAAATGGCTCTTTAGAGTCAATAAAGGATGCTGGCAATCTATTTTACTTCTGTAATGTGAAGTGAAACAGGATATTCAATAAAATTGTAAATTGGGAGGCTGGGTACATAAAGGCAGGGTTTGGAAAGTCTGTGTAGCTCATTTGGCAGAGCACTGCATTAGCACTGCTAAGATGGGTTTGATTCAAACACGTCACACATACTGATAAAATGTATAGCATAGCTTGAATGACATTTTTGGAGGAAAGTGTCTGCTCAATGTAATATCATTACAGAGGCACAGCAAGGTTACATCTTTTGAATAACGAATAAATCATTCACAATAAGACTTGGCTATTATGAAAGTAAATAATGGTCAGTTTTAATTTCATGTAGACTTCATATTTATTGATTTAGTTTGTAACCTCTTGCTCCAAAAAGCATATAAAGGCTTGTTTTGTTGATCAGCACCACATTAACATCAGCATCTCTTTTTTGGTGTCATTTGACATTGGTTTAGTGCGCGAATGTCTACGGACGAGCCTCACCAAACGCTGATTGCGTGTCTGTCTACAGACGAGAAAGCGATAACATCTGTGTAATTTCTACATGATGACGGGCCCCACGGGAGCCAGCGACGGAGATGATCTGAGTTGAGCTAAGTACTATTAATCGTTTAATTACCACTGGCTGATTCAGTCCATCAAAGCCCTCTCTGCATCGCCTCATACAAATTCATCCATTATGAGGTCATTCGCGCCCTCGTCAATCATATTGTACCACCCCTCACCCTTCAACCAATAGTGGTACCAGCTTGTGTTTTTACAGTGTGTTACTACTAGGTGACATAAAATGAACAGTAGCTCTTGTCCTATTCAGTGAGCCAGATGGCTTTGTTAGTTCAGTGCAATATGTTTAATAATGAGGCCTATTATGACTGGAGATTAGCGCATAAGCCTCGGCACAAGGACAGAAGATTCAATGAGGATATTTAGATGAAACAGACGGAGGCCAACGTCATGCAGGATGAAAGAATGTGTGTGCTGTTTCCTTTGTTGACTATTACCCAACAGTTTAAAAACTGAATTATGTATTATGTATCCATTTACATTCGTTTTGGTAATATTGCCTCTTAGGTTGTATTGGCTTTGTTCTCCACAATTCAATGGTATTATACTCTCTTGTATTGCTTAATGCCACTCAGTAAAAAGGGAAGTATTGCCTTTCAGGATTTGTAAACATAATGTTACAAAATGCTGTTTCAAAAAGCTCAAAATTCCCACGACTTACTAGGTTCTCGAGTGATATCAACCTTCAATTTCCGTGTACATAAAAGAAAGTGCCATAAAATAGAGTAGGACTTCAAACAAAAGATAAGCGAATAATAATGTATAATAGCAGATATTCAGTTCTGAGGCCGTAAATAAATAAATATTTTTGCAAACGTTTGCATGGTTGTATTATTTATGAGACAGATTATGCATTCGATTTTACTTTCATATTGTGATGCAGAATGCAAAAATGTAGAGTGGGATTTTATCCATTAGGAATTGACTAAATTGCAAAAAGTGGGCATTGGAGATGCACTGATATCAGCCTGTAATCGGTATCGCACAATAAAAGTACCTTTTCTAACTATCAGATATCGGCCGATAGTTTAAAAAAAGCCGATAGTCATGGCCGATGGGTTCCCACACCTAGTTAAATTCAAGGACTAAATGTGGGGACACATTTCAAGTGAGAGCAAGTTACATCATGTTACCTTTTAAGATACATTGTTACAGTTCCCTTTTGAGGGAACTCGCGCTGCGTCACTGCGGTGACACTTTGGGGACGCCTCCAGGGTTAAGTGCGTCTGACTCTGCACCAAATTCAACCAATGGTGAGGCTTAACGACAAAGACATGGTGACGCGGGAGCCAGGAAGTATATCGTTATCTGAAAAATGGCCAAAGACGGCGTTACAGGGATGCAGGAAGTATTGCAAGGGAGACGCAGCGTCTCGTTCCCTTCTCAGGGAACAACATTTACATACGTAACCCGAGACGTTTTGATGTGTCAAATACAACTATGCAAAAAAGCATTTTTGTATGAATCAACATTCGAATACAGAAGATATAAGCATTTAAAGCGAAAAATTTAGCATGTGTGCTTAAAAAGTATAGAATTTTTATGATATTATCCTACACTACACACAGAATAATATGATTTTTTTTCAAGAAAACGTCTTGCATAAAATAGATTCAAGCACTTTCAGTGACCTGTATCTATGTATTATGTATATTTTCAAAAACTTCCCAGGTCCTTGAATTTTTTCCCCAGATTCACAAACATTCAAGGACCTATGGGAACCCTGATTAATCCTCTCCAATCAAAAGAGAAGAGGAAATGCAGTGAATTTGTAGCCTGGTTAGCCAGACCTACATCAAGATGTAAGGTCTGGCAACTCTTCACACAAACGGCTCAATGCAAGGGGCGGGATATAAGGTTGTCCCTCAAAATGCCTCTGCACGCAATAGGATAGCGCTATGACGGATCAGAGCAACGAAGAAGGTGACGTAGTTACCGTAACCAGTCGGCAAAACTCCAAACACATCTTTCTTGCTTAAAAAGGACTTCAGTAGGGTTTATTTGCTCTTCTCTCAAAGAAAAACATAAGTCTAAGTCCTCCAGAGTCGCGGCCAAAGCCGCTTCAAAAGATAGCTGTTCGCCAGCAGCAGCAGCCATTCTCTGTTTTCAAGTAGGAACCGTTGCAGCTCTGTCGTCATCATGTTAAGCCCGCCCCACAGACGCTACACATGGTGTGATTGGCCTGACCAAATTTTGGTTTTTGGACCGGTTAAGTGTATTGTGAGTGCCTAGACTAAACCCTGGCAGCAAATATATTTTGCGGCCGCTAGGGTGCGTCTAGATTTCTAGGCTAGTGAATTTGAGCTCTATGTTAAGAAACATCACTAGTATAATGTTAAATGTTAATAGTCATTAAGTGTATAAATAACATTCAGAAAATTTAATCTTCAGAATTTAATTAATGCAAGTTAAAATAACCACTATAGGTATAGGTATAGGTGACGGCAAATATCACTCTGAATAATCGGTATCGGTTGAAATTTTTATATTGGTGCATCTCCAGTGGGCATGCCATATCACACACACAGATATGAATACTTTAAGTTTACAACTGATTGTAAAAGATTCCCACAACACTAGCCTAAAACCTGAAAATCATTTCGATATTACAGTCGAAAATCAAGCTGTTAGATTGTATTTTTAAGTGCTTCTTGGTGGGTGGGTTTTCGAGTACAGAAAGTGCCATGCAATGTCCTCCAGCGAGTGACGACCTTGTTGTTCTAGATTATGTTTTGATAAGCCATACCTGCTCCTCTGAATCCCACCATCATACACCAACTCACCCACAGTGCCTCTCCATTCCAAGACTTTAGGAAGAGATGGCTATTGTAACTATTGTGGCCACACAATATAGTTGCAAATGAATAGGCAGTAAACTACACTTTGCTGGCTCACATTACTAAATGATGTCAAATCAATTTAAAACAACTTGCAAAACCAAGTTGTTTAAACTTCATGCTGCATTATGTTTTACAGTGAGTGAGCATGTAAAGGATTAACTCATTCCCTGTCAGTCATTTTTTTTTTTGATTTTCACAAAAGTTTTACAAAATGCCTTCCAGGAAAATTTTCTTTTAAAAATATATAAACATACAAATATATCAAATGAAAGAACAAATTCTCTGCTTTCAAACAAACAATCAAAATGGGAAAAACTTTTCATCCTATTTTTCTTTAAAAACATTTTTTTTTTAGCAAAAAGCTGAAATAATTTCATTTCTGTGAAGGAATTTTGTTAGAGATCAGGTTCAGAACGATTATCAAAACATACACAGAGTTTATAATGTTTAAAATTTTAAATTAACATTAAAATAATGTTTTGGCTTCAGTTTTTTTTTCATAAATTGAGAAAGTGCGCAATCTAGTCGATAATGGCGGTATTACAGATTAATATAAAAACTCATCAGGAACACGGGTTTTTTTAATGCAAATGTTTTCTCTTTATTGACGAGATAACTCGTCAATGGCGGGGAAAGAGTTAAAGAATTGCTGCAGTTATTTGTGCAAATTAATAATTTTTATTAAAGATTCTATAATATTATATTACATATTTGAAAATCTGTGTATAATCGTTACCTTCACATAACAGCAGTATAGTAGACTACTGCAATTAGGGGTAGTATACAAAACTAGGCAAAACCATTTCTACACATTTGAGCATACATACAAATATATATTATAATATAAATATAATAATATAATAAAACCTTGATATTTTTAATATTGATTGAGTAAGGTCATGTCAAAGAAATCAATTGAAATCAAACTTTGATGCTCCAAATCTCATAATTATGAAACCTTAGCCTGGATTTCACAGACAGAGTCACAAATTGCTGTAAGAAATAAATTCCGATGTAGTGAAAGTAGAGAGAATTTGTGAAGTTTGTGAGTGTGACTAGTCATTGCTTCATCTGCAATAACAGAGGAAACCGAGTGACTCAGAGCTGCGATCGCTTCATGAAATCAAAAACTTACATTTCTTTTCATTGACACAGGTCCTCCCGTCAGCTATTATGCAACTGCTGCCTTTATTTTAATAAAAAAGCTTTCATTATATCATTGTTTCAGCACTGTTAACGGTGTTTCAATGCCTACTGACATCAGCATGTTGATTCCCATGCATATCCGCATTTCAGATGAAGGTAATTGGATAACCACGGCAGGTTAGGTGCTAAATTGCTTTTTCCCGGGCGTTCGATGCATTATTTTAAGTTAAAGGCTACCAGTGTAATGTTTACAATTATATGACTCTATGTCTTCATCCCACTTCCTCCAAACTGGCAAAAAAAGGTCAAAAATGGTTCCTAGCTATCACTGGGGTGGTACCCTTTGCACCTACACAGTACATATTGGTGCCTATAAGTACGTCAAAAGTACATGTTAGTACCAAATGTATACAACAGATTGTGATGCTTGCGATCATTATTTTGACAATTTTTGTATGACATTGCATAACAAAGCCTTAGGATCTACTCACTACTATAACTTCTGATTAATCTAAAGTAACCATCAGGACACTTTCTGCTTGCGCAGTTGCTCATACACTTTCCTACAACACGCCCTGCTTATTTTGGTTGCAGCTGTCAATTTGAGAAAGACAGCATATTTGAAAGTAGTGATTAATAATGAGTCATACAATGAATCAGGCTTTTGTTTGGTTAATCATGTTTATCTGCATAACGTTCATATACATTTAATGGTCCTGCCAGACCTATTTATACTAACGTTGCCACTGTAGATACACGTCATGTATTATTGCAATTAGCATAGTCATTCATCCGAAATAAAACTCTTGAATTACTTTTTAGTACGTTTCTTTTCTTAACTCAGTGCCATCTGCCCTTTTTGTCATCTGATGCATCAGCTTGACTTCTCAAAATATATCAGAACTATGAAATGGAAAAAGGATGGCAAAATGTAATAGGGACTGTGAAAATGATAGAGTGACTGAGAAAGATGGAAGATGAGATGGAGAAACTGAGGTATTGGTCAAGAAGTGAAAACCATGTGACTTGAAATGTCAGGGGAAAGTGGGGAAAGGGAGAAGAGGGATGGAGGGGCAGGGAGTGAATGGAGGAGGGTAAGAGAGACAGAGGTAAAAGGGGGGACTGGGGAAGAGGGGGATATAGAGATAGAGGGAGGGCTGGTGATCCTTAGGGCTGGATGACTCACTTTGCTGCAGCCGCTTGTGCGTCACTGGCGCAGGGCTGGAGGAGGAGATAGTGGAGAGGTCTGCACATTTAATTACAACCTGCCAATTTATATACAGTGTACACACACACATTCAGTCTCTCTCTCTCTTTCTCTCTCTTTCGGTCGCCGTAATGCCAACATATGATAACATGAATGTTCAAAGACCCTCACATCTACAGATGTGACTGTATTTCAGGCCTCGGAAAATCTACATTTGCATTGATGTGCAGAGACGCACTACACATCACGCACAAGCACTCATCAATGCAAATTTGTGGCAGCTTGAGATACTGTCATTAGAGAGACAGATGTATAAACGTACGTCAATCTCGCTTTTTCCGGCTTCGAACTCGTATCGCACAATAAATTAAACCAAACAAGTGTCTCTGAATGGAGAAGCCAGGAAAACAAATCACAGTTCTCACTTTAGTCAGATGCATCTTGCGAGATACAAAACAATGTCAAAGTCGCCCGTCAAGCAGAGTGAAACCTCAAAGATCATCACATTAACAGATAATGTCTTTTAAAAACATGATGGCTCTGGAACCGACTACTGTCAAAACATTTCCATCTCACTGATATCGCCTTCGAGCGAAGACACACATCATTGTGAGAGATGGGACTTGGGGTTATAAGCCGAGTTGTTTCGGCACACAATAGGGAAGAGGGAAAACGGCATCAAACCCCTTTAGAGTTCTTTACCGTTGCCCTTCACGGAGTATCCTACGTGTGTCTTTTGTGAAACAATGAGAGCGTATGTCAATACAGCTTACTTTAAGAGTCCCTCATGGGGGTTTTTACCGACCAAAGAGCGCTTTTTCGGAAATTATCATAAATTATAAAGCCAACCCTTTCGACATCATTTTAACCTCCATCCTCATCCTCATTACAAACACACTCTCGCACACACGCACACTCTCCCCCTTCACCCCAGCCTCCTTGAGCGGCAAATACCCCATGAGTGCCCATGAGGCACACTCGCTAAACAATAGGCGCAATCAGCCACCCTTTCTACAGCTGCACGCTCCCCATTCCGGTTTTCTTGTGTAAGAAGAGAGCAATTTAAGCAAACAACAGCATTCCAAAGAAATCACAAAGACGGCACGCTGCGGCAATGATTGGCCAATGCGGCTGCACGCTCTTAAAGAACACGAGAGCAAAACAACAAACCACCATTTGGTTTTAGCTCTAATACGGCAGCTGCTGATTGGACTGAAGGGGTCGTCGCACTTTAGTGTATAAATACCCCAATGGAGCAACCTCCGAAAGCGAGACTCCGCTCATTGTTCAATCAGAAACGGCTGAGCCAAAGGCACGCCATTGGCTCGTCATTCAAAACATGGCGAACAAATGTCAGGCAGATTTAGCTGCGAATCGCGGGAGGAAAATGACTTTTTAATTGCGAAAACAAGCTGGTATCTCAAAAGAGATCTGCGCTACCGGCCCGACGTATGATTTAAAAAAAAAATTATACAGAATAGAAACCTACAGAATGAGTCAGGGTTTAGGTGACATCATAAACAGCTTGCCATTTCCACGCTTGAGCTGCGCTCATTTTCAGTCAAATGGCTTTGAAACGCTTCAGCAATCAGCCCTGGCTGTGAAATAAAGGCATTTTCTCTCCTTTGAAAATAATTTTTGATAGACCACCGAATGGACAAGTCGCACACCAATATAATGAAGCTGATTACAGGAGCATTTCTGACACGCGCTCCCTTTCTAACAATTTAATTTTGTGAGGTTTATGATGTGTGCTCATCTTTGTACTCTTTCGCCTGTTTAAAGCAAAAAATAAGAAAACAAACAGCACAGCAAGATCTTGTAAGCCCGAGGTGTTATAATACTGTCGGAGCTCAAATGAACAATAACAATCATGGAGTCGTGATAAATGGGAAAGGGAGGATGAACCGACTGAGATACGGGGAAGGGAAAAATATAGTGATGGAGAAGAGCGAGAGATGGATGGTGAGACGCAGATGGAGGGGAGAAAAGTGATGATTGATGCGAATGTGACGTTAAACGAAAAAGAAGGCGGAGTGACAACAAAAATAAGGAGCTGGGCGACACAATAAATCTCAGATTTGAGCCAATGCTCCGCACAGCCCGCGTGCCCACTCGCTACGCAACGCGCTTACACGCTCCACACACACACACACACACACCCCTGTGACATCATCATGACCAAGTGAGGGGCGATGTGTTTCGTGCACTGATTGGATGGCGGCTTATTCCGATGCTAAACACGCATGTGAAATTGTGTCTTTTCAGATTAGGAAAGTGACCTATTGGGGGCGTGCTCTCCTTCTACATTTGGAGAGACGGAGGCAGAAAAAATTGATAGATATGGGAAAAAAAGAGGCACTGAGATACAAAGAAATGTGAATAAAGCAGGTGAGTCACCATCAAACAGTCAAAACAACACAAAGTGTGAATGTTCTTTCAATTACAAACACTTAAATATGTTGTGGTACAACAGAGCCGGGACCCTTCATAATACACATTAGGAGTACATAAACTAAACACACAAATGCATTTTGTCTTATCATCCAAGCCTCTTTTATATAGAAAATGGTTAAACAGATTAAAAAATATATTTGCAAGCATGAATAACTATTACGCACATGCATAGTTAAGCTATCATATGCTTTGAGGTATAGCATCAAACCAGGATTAAAGCGCACAAAACACACACAGAGAGACCTCGGTAAGCAATAAACACACTCCCCTATCAGGCAGAGCACATAAAAGGGACAGATGTCAAAGGATGTGATGGAAGAAAATTGTCTATCACAAAGTGCCACAATAAAGCAATAATTGCGGGCCAACCTCACTAACACGGACCAGAAGATAATGTAAACGGACATATAGGAGAACTGAAACACAGGAGCAGTCAGACATTTGGCAAATCCTCCACAGAGGTTTTATTCCCCCCTCTCCCCCTCAGTGAATGGCTAATGTGTGATGTGCACAGCGCCGTGACACAGCTGCAGTGTGTTGGTCTGTCATCTCTGCTGGTTATTGTGTCTGAGATTAGCTTCTCCCATTCTGCCTAAAACCCTAAGGGCACTGGAGCCGAGACGGCCGGCGTTATCGCACCGCGCACAGTCTTTATCTGGGTAGACGAGATGACGACTGAGGGCTGTCACGTGCGTATTTGGCCACTCAGGTGCCCGGCTGCGACAAGCCTGTGTAAGAGAGATGTGCATGTGTGTTTTGCACATCATGTGAGAGCGGACGGCTTTGGATTTGAGGGTTAGGAGGGGTTAAACTAAAATTCGGGCTGTGGGAAAATTTAAGATGTGATGGTGCTACTGTACAAACAAAACTGAACAAAAAGACAATGGTCAAAAAATTTGAATGCACACATAAACACAAATGTATGCAAGTGAACAATGTTCACTTATGACTTTATTTTCGATGTATTTTTGTATGTATGTTCTTTTGATTCAATTCAATAGTGCTGGATATTAATAATGCATTTTGAGGGAGCATACTTGCTAAATGGTTATTATAACAAACAAAACTGAATGGAGCATAAAACTATTAGACTTATGTGAATGGATTCATAAATAAACTATTGAAGTCTATGTTACAAAAAAATTGTTAGTGGTGCTATTACTGCCTGAACAGAGCGTACAGAATGTAGCATTTTTAAAAATAGCATGTGATAGCATAGAAAACTAATCCTCCAGAACAAAGGTGGGTAAATTAAAATTGTCCCACTGAGCAGATGTTTATCATTATCAGACAATGTGACTCCATTGGGACTCGGCTGTAATGAAACACCCGCACATGTTTAAAAGATGCTTAAAGGCAGAGCGGTCATGATAAACATCTTTAATTTACAGAACATCTAATTCTTAAATGTTTGACGGGTGCGCTTCAATTGGCTGCGGGTTCATTACTCACCGTTCCCAAACTGATGGAGCCCCAATCCTTTTCTCTACCTACTCTCTCTTTCTTGTCTTTTTTTCTCTCCATCACTTCACCACGCACATGGCCCTCAGTGAAAATTAGCCCAATTTGGCACATCCCTAATGGCCCCAGTGCCCTACAACTAATGGCACTAGGTCTTTTCCTTCATTCATGACCAGTAATTACGTCTGTTGTTTCAAAAGGAAATTTGCAGAATAAGAGCTCCAATTTTTAACAATTAATTTAGTTTTGCTCATCCAATGTGGCTTTTAATTATACTGTACAAATAAAGCCAGCACCTGGGACTCCTCAACCTCCTCATTGAATCATGATGATGTGGAGGCAGGTTCATTTGCTTCTGGATTTAGATAGATTTTCGTGTCACAAATTTTAATATATTAAACTTAGACCTCCGATAATGCATAAACAAACGTTTTCTATTTTTATTACTCCATACAAAAAGGAATAATTTATTTGAAATAGATTTTTATATTGAACCTTTTTATTTTACTTTTAGCTTTTTATTTGAAGTAGTTAAGTCTTGTGGGAGCATTCCCCCTGGGGCAGCTCAAGGTTAAATGCCTTTATGATACAATTATTCTCATGAGACCTAGGGATTCAGTTGATCTTATTAACTCTGAGACCCAGTCACGGTTAAAGTAAAGGTATACATGAAAATGAAGTGAATATTACAGTCTTTTTTCTGGATTTTTTCTGCAAGAAATAATTACCGTTGCAGCCAATAAAGAATAAAATATAATAAAATAGTATAGTATAGTATAGTATATATATACTATATACTATACTATACTATTTTATTCTTTATTGGCTGCACCGGTAAATATTTCTTACAGAAAATATTATTAGTATATATATATATATATATATATATATATATATATATATATATATATATATATATATAAAAGAAATATATATATAGATGTCACACAAGGAAGCTGTCACAATAAGTATAGCTTATATAGGATTATGAGTCATTAAAATGAAATGAATATTACAGTCTTTTTTCTGGATTTTTTTGCAAGAAATATTAATAATAAAATAGTATATATATAAATAGTATATAGTATATATAAGATTAATCACGATTAATCGCATAAAAAATAAAAGTACATTTTCGCATAATAATAATAATATATGTGTGTGTGTGCAATTATTATGTATATTTAAACACACACACATACATATATACACTTCATAATTGTTTTATTTATATATGCATTTATTTCTTACTTATTTATTTATTTATAAGAATATATAAACATATAAATAAATAAATAAATAAATAAATATATATATATATTTATAAATATAGATTAATCTTTTCCCAGAACTATGCTGTCACAATAAGTATAGCTCATATACGATTTTGAGTCCAATGTCCAAATGCTTGTTTTGTTTAGCAATGTTTTTATATCTTGGTTTAAACCAGCATCTTATTTTAAAATATTTTTGTGACTTATGTGTTATAAACCAAAACAATATAATATATTATTAACATAATCATTTTGTTTCGGTATCTTTAGGGTGAACAAGTGAACACAGTAAACCCAAATGTCCACTATATAATGAAAGTAGAAATTAACCAAAAGTGTTAAGACAACAGCATTTATTTTTTTTATAAATGACAGGTTAGGCAGGGTTTAATTTTGGTTTAATAATGTTATTTTTCGCATTAACAGGCACTAAATATAATCTATTGTTGCGATATCTTGTGTTAAAGTCACAATGAAACAGATTTTTTATATTGTGTTTTTTTTTACAAATGACTTATCTGTCATTCATTATTTAAAAAAAAATAATAATGTGCCCTCATAATCTTTAATCAAAAACGCTAATCTCCTCCCCTCATCAAAACGATCTCTCTTTACTTCCGGTCACAAGGAAAGGCGAAAGGGCAGGGCCCAGGAAAATATCACAGCGATTAAAAAAATAGCACCACGATCCAACTTCCAACAACCCAATAAATTCTCAATGAATATATTTAAGTCCCACGCTACATTTTTTCTCATTTCAGTAGCTGTTTCGCTTTGATATACCACGTCACGACGGGGAAACTAAGACAAACGCTACTTACGTGTAATTGTGACTTTAAAATCTTTAATACATCTTTAATGATCTCTAAAATCAATACCGTAAAAATGCACAGTAGTTATTTCATAGCCAATACTTTAAAAAAATAAACCAACTTTAAAGGGGTAGTTTACCCAAAAATTAAAATTTCTTTGTTCTGCTAAACACAAAGGAAGATATTTTCAGCATTGTTTGTAACCAAACAGTTTTAAGCACCACTGCCTGCCATATTTTTTCTTCCTACTATGGAAGTCAATGGTGATCCTGCTTTTTGCTTGATTACAAATATCTTCCTTTGTGTTCAGCAGACCAAAGAAACTCAAACAGGTTTGTAACAACATAAGGGGGAGTAAATGATTACAGAATTTCCATATTTGGGTGAACTGTCCCTTTAAGCATTATTCAGTAAAAGTAACTTGCCCTACATCCTTTAAATATATCACCATACTTTGTAGTTTTTCCTCATGTACCAAACACTAGAGACTTTTTGTTAAGTTTCAAGGGTTAAAGCAGAGCTGTACTGTCATCACATTAACTCGCTGGTTTCTGAATTACACTTCTTTGAGAATCTTGGCAGCTAACTGCTAACCATAAGTAACATCTGCTTATTTACATATTCAAAGAAAGTCATTGACAAAGACAACAAACATCTCCACGAAATGCAACCTGCATGTTGTTGTACAGGCAGGATTATTACATGCTATTCTTGGAAATCAAAGTCACTCTAAAAGCGTAGTTTTGAGTTAATTGCCTTAATTGCTTGTCCTTACACCTAAAAATTATCCTGATCTCGGACCAACAGTCCTTTCTGCGCATTTGTGCGAGAAAATCAGGATGTCGTTTTCCGTAACTGACTCAGAGAGTCTAGTCATCAGCATATGAGACATGACAGGAATACCAGTGAATGTGTAGCGAGGCAATAGATTACCTACACGAGTAGGAATTAAAACACAAAGCATACAGCAGCTAAGACCACCAATCCTTTGGATTTTCCTAACAGCTTGTGTTACGTTAAAAAAGACAAATGTTTTACCAAAGCAGCACGCAATGCAGGAAATGTGTTGTGCCTGCTATGCAAGGATACATAAGATAAAATATCAAAGTCATAAATATAAGATTAAACCAATATTGAATAGTAGACTTTCAGATCCTGAGGACCTTAATTTTAGGTTTTATTTTGAGTCCTGAATCACAGTAAAGGGTTTTTTGCACTAATGATGGCCGAACTGTACATTATTTCACTTATAACCCAGCTATTAAAATAAAACTGATGCCAACTTATTTATTTGGTGAAGACCGCATCAAGGGTTCAAAGGGGGCGCTGATGAGCACACTTCGGAGCATAAAAATGACATATGGGACACCCTACGGACTCGTAGACTAAGCGAGCATGCGCAATTTAAGGCCACAAGACCAAAAGTCCACATGAAGGGACAGGGCCAATGTTGACATTTAAAATCTCTTAAACAAACACGCCGTCCTCTAATAGAATCTGGACCTTCTTTCGATAGACCCGCCGCACACATACGCAACCCAGGCAACGATGTTGGTTAGTAGACACACCCCTTACTGGCTACAAGTGTGTTTTGGTAGTCGGCCTGACTCCCTTTTCCAAAGTGTTTTTCAAAAATCATGTACCCCGCCTTTAACGAGTTATCTCGTCAATCTGCAATACCACTATTATCCACCAAGGGGCGCGCTTCCACAACTTATAAAACCAGGAAGTATTGCCCTAGGGCAAACAGCTGTATGTCTGTGTAAGTTTTAAGGATCGCTCTGCATCTGATCTCTATCAAAAGTCCTTTACAAAAATTGAATTATCTCAGGTTTTGCTCAAAATGTGGTGTTTTTGAAAAAACCTACCCATATTTTTTTTTTTGAAAGCAGAGGGTCTGTTCTTTCATTTAATATATTGTATGTTTATATATTTTAAGAAGAGCATTTACAGGTAGGTAATAAACTTTTGTGAAAATCATGAAAAATGCTGGTGCAGAAAGAGTTAAAATAGTAGGTTGAATTGACTTGCAAATCCAGGATGTTTTAGCAGCATCTAGTGATGAGATTGTGAATTGCAACCAACCTCAATTTCGAAACACAATGAGAAGCGTCTGTAGCTGCCACAGGACAACCATTGCATCGTCGTCTGAGACAACATAGGGATTAAACGTGCTCTGTTTGTCCTTTTAGGGCTACTGTAGTAACATGCCGCCGACTTCCACGTAAGGAGACCTGCGGAGTATGTAGATAAAAACGGTTCATTGTAAGGTTATAAAAACAATACAGTTCATTATGTAAGGTCTTTATACACCACTGATAATATAGTTATGTATATTACATTGCATTTCTGTCAAGAGATCCTTCTAAAAGTTACACATTGCACCTTTAACTTACAGTGCCGTTACATTTCTCTGATCAATTATACAGTTTATTTTCATTTCAAACATTTGAACACAGAAAGATGAAATTCACACATGTGAATCAAAGACTCCAGTAAGCAATATAAAAAGAGCTAATAAAAATGCAGCACAAGTACAACTGCAGTTCTAGAAGCAATACAACAGATATAACAGATATAAACGAATTCATGGTTTTCAGTACCATTTGTCATTGCTGTCAATATGAGCAATGTCTGTTCTGCCACATTTTCTTTGTGAAACGTAATGAGTACCAGGGCCTGCTGTAGAAAATGTGCTCTTTTCAGTATACAGAACCAATACTATCTGTCCTTCAGACGCACAGCTCCAACTGAAGGTTCTCTAAAGGAGAAGAGGATGAGTGGGTAACTGCCCACTCCTGACCACCTTCAGAAATCACATGTCAGAACAAGAAGATCTCCAGCTGAATGGGCCACCAACCTCAGGCTGCAGTGTAATCGACAGGAAATAGAAGGAGGGGGACCGATTCGAGGGCATCACCACATAAACACACAAGTATGCACAAATGCACACCCGCAAATACACAAAAGCACGCCCCAGGGTACCGCAGCATCTTTACTGCAGTGTGCCTGAGCGTCTGATAATCCTAACACGTAAGCAGCTGGCAGGACGAGAGCGACACGGGAAGTTGGTTATTACTGTTATCATCATAACTATTATCATTATCAGCCTGAGCAGCAGCAGGTCCCCTTCATCTGGGAGCGGTGCGTCATACGACTGGGTCGAAACCATGAAGTGCCAGGAAGCGACCTGCGCTGAATGTAAAATACAAAGACGGGGAAAATAGGGTTGATTCACTCCATTCTTTCAATTTCTCTGCCGCTCCCTATTTCTCTTCTCTTTCTCCACCTCCCCATCTCGCTGTTTTTGCTATTCTTCTCGATTTTGTGATTTTCTTGCTATAGTACAGATCCATTTATAAGCTATTGAATGGAGTAGTTCACACAAAAATGAAAAATCTGATTTATTCACTCTTGTTATGTTTTGAAACCAGCATAATGTTCTTTTTAAGACAAAATGTCCATGCGTTCCATTTCTGTAGTTCTAAGTAAATAGTTAACAGCTCTCATTCATTGTAAGAAAAAAGAACAGAATCAGCATCCTGCTAAACTTCTTTTTTTGGGAACCACGCAGGTTTGGTATGACACAAGAATGAGTAAATGATGACCGACTTTTTATTTTTAGTTAAACTATACCTTGAAGGATGTCTCCTTGGTACACTGTGACCTCGCTATTTACATCACAGAAATGCCATGCCATATGAAACATTACTGGTGGGCTGAATGCTCTTGCTTGCCTGAAACAAAGAACCACACATTGTCCCTTAGTAACACACTGTCTTTCTATTACTCCCCCATCAGACAACATCAGTACCCCCGCGGTTCTGTTGAAGCCAGCATCTTTTCTCTTATCTTTGACTGGCAAATATAGTAGGGTAAATATATCCATTTAAATTTTAGTTTTTTTTTGTTTTTTGGACATCTCCCACTCTGACAACCCACACCTTACCACTGCACACACCACACACAATGCCCGTCGTCATCAAGCCTTAGGGCACCAAATCAGAGAGGCTGACTTATTGCTGCCATCAAGTGGCCTCATGGGAAAACTTCAACCTGTTGCTTCGAATCCTTCATAGTGAGACACAATTAGCCTGAAGCGCCATATGCTGGCAAACTGTCAGCATGTTTAAAACACAATCTGCTAAAAGGGACCAAGGGATGTTTTATTCATTGGCCCTCTTGTGTATGACTATAATCTGATGATCGTAGTTGATTTATGTAAGAGACAACAGTGAAACTAATTTGTAAAAAATATAAATAATGGCTGTTTATCATCTTCATGCACTTAGGTTTTCGAAAACAAAAAAGCTAACAAAAAAGCAAAACACACACACACTCACTGTTGATGAGCATCCTCCAAAAAGTAGTTTGTTTCATCCGGAACAGATAAATCCTGTCAATAACCAGGTCTTGCATGGTTTCAAGTAAACACACTCTCCTTTGGTAGGGCAGGCAGTCTGTAAATAACATTAATGATTATGGATGTCAAGTACATAATTGACTGAGGAGGTGGACGCAAGAGGTTTATCTTTCCCAGTGGGGTTAATCAGGTTAAGTACAATATTGTCATGTGTGCTTGATGCTGAATCCTGACTAATCTAAAGACATTATATTCTCGATATATAAAAACAACATGCAACGCATAGATGTGACAGGAATATGTTATCTGGATTAAACGTGATTACATTTTCCCTGCCTATGTGCCTGAGGCACAGGAGCTTATACTGCATTGAATGTGACTGAGTAAAGAGTACAGAACATTTTCACTCATTATAATAACATCTGGCACCATTATGAACGGTCATAATAATATTTTATATATGGATTTTTCTGACATCAACCTACCACCATTGTGATGTCATAATGGCCTTCAATGACACCACCATTATGACATCGTAATGGTCATTTATGACGTCACATTGGCTCTTTATGACGTTCCAATTGCACTTTATGACATCATAATGCCTTTTATCACGTCATAATGGCATTTTATATAATGATAATGTCATTATGACGTCATAATCAAATTTGGTCTTTTATGGTGCTACAATGACCCTTTGTGACGTCATGATGGCCACCATTGTGATATCACACTGTAAAAAAATTCCGTAGAAATTTCAATGTTATTGCAGCTGGGTTGCCGGTAATTTACCGTAGATTTACATTTATGTTATTTACTGGCAAGAGTTTGTTTAAAGTTAAATAAATTTTTAATATTAACAAGTCTTTATCTTCACAGAATAAAACTATACAATAACAGCCTCATGCAAAGCATTCTGGGAATCAGAAATCATCATCAACCTTTTTCTGTTTTTTGCTTCAGATTTTGTTTCCCAGAATGTTTTGCTTGATGCTGTTTTTTTAGTTTTACTCTGTAAAGACAAAGACTTGTAAATGTTTAATGTTCATTTAACTTTGAACAAATTCTTGCCAGTAAAGAACATAAATGTAAATCTACGGTAAATTAACGGCAACCCAGCTGCAATTTCTACGGAATTTTTTTACAGTGCATAAATAGCATCTTTTGATATGATATTTGTGTATTTTATTTAGGTTTTATGATGGAATTCACTGCAGTCAGTTACATTTCGAATTTTACTGGTAATATAAGGCCAATAAATATCATAATATGCTCACCAATAAAAGCCTTTCTGAGCTAAATCATTCAGTTCTGTAGAAACTGTAGTTCAGTTCTAGAAAAAAAATTGTGCCAAACGGCCAAAATCTTGTTTATTGTTAAGCTTTTTCCTCAAGAAATGCAAACTGCACAAAACATTAATTTCATATGCGAAGACATCCGTTTTTTTTTTCTCCAGAAATCTCGTTTTTTGGTTGTGCATTCCAATTAATATCAATTCAACTGAAGTTGGTTTGTTTTGATTTAAATCTTTTTAACTAATAAATACAGCTAAGTAACGCCATAAAACGAAATAATAACATAATAATAAACATGTTTTGACAAAAATGTTAAAGAAATAGTTATCTCGTTTTGCAACGAAACTCTTCATATGTAGAATGTTAAAAATCTTGTAGATTTGTAATTCTAAATCCAATGCATATCCCCATAGTAACCACTTACAGACACAAAAAAGAGGTGTGAAATTAAACTAAATGATTCTAGCGACATCCTACGTGAAATTCTCCAAGATCTGCATAACTTACATTAAGCCTTTTTTGCAAGAGAGATGAATACATAAACAAACACAATATTTACAGTTTCTTTTAGACCATACCAAAAGCGGCATAGTGTACATCCAGCCCGTAGATGTCGCAAATGCGTATCACAGATACTTTAATACAAACATAGCAACCTACAAGGGAGATTGAGCACATTATTGTGACGAAACGGTCTCTCGGTTGTAGATTTAACGGGTTTTGCGTTATTTTGTGTAGTTCTAATCGTTTTAAACAAGTGCATGGTTTGTGCCTTTAATTCGGACTCACTGCACAGTCCCGCCTCCTTTAACAGCCACTAGTTGTTCAGAAAAACAGGGACATGAACTGCAAGCATAGTAACATGACACTTTTAAACATTTGGCAATAGCGTCCATTCGCTGAACGGGTGTGCCTGTCTTAACCGATAAGACTTGACAGTTATAAAGTGAGCCTTCAGCCAATACAAGCAACGGAGAAGAAAGAAATCCACATTGATTGGAGGCAACGGACACGAGCAAAGTTCACATTAGTGACACATTATTCAACTGCTGTGGTGACCAAGCATGTCTAGTAGAAACACCATAGAGAAATACCTTCGAAATGGAGGATTATGTCCGCTTAAATCTCCACAGTAAACAGCTTTGTGCATAGTGTGTGTGAGTAACGTAGTGATTACCTGCGGTGAGTTTTGGGGTTCACAAGGTAATTGGTTCTGACTCATACGAGACCTGCAGGTGGACTGATAAAAAGCTGCAGTGCGCATGTGCACGTTTTATCTTAACTTAAAACTCCTAGTAAGTATATTATTTTTTTAATGAAATTACAATTATGTATATTATTATTATTATATAGTTAGTATATTATGTATGATTCAATTACAATTATAAATACATTATTATATAATAATTATTTGGGCGTGTTTTTCAGCTTTTGCACCATTGTTTTTTCTGAAGATCCACACCAGTATAGTTTTTTGTAAGATTTGTTTGTAAAAACTACTTAAAAGTCCTAAAATAACTAAGGCTTTGTCATGGATTAACCTACACCAATCTTTATTTCTAGGTTTACTTTCTATATAGATCTAAATGGGTAGGATTCGTGTAGCAGTCATAGGGGCCGGGGCCGCAGGGCTCTGTGCAGCTCGACACATCTTGTCTCGGTCTGAGATTTTTGACCCACCGGTGGTGTACGAATTGACTGGGCACGTGGGTGGCACCTGGTTCTATGAGGATCGAGTGGGAACCTTAGACAATGGATATCCCATCCACAGCAGTATGTATAAGAGCCTCAGGTAAAGAATAAAAGTGTGACACTATATTTGGTTTCATGTTTTGTCCCAGTTATTAATTATACAATTCTTCCTCTGTTTTTCAGAACAAATTTGCCCAAGGAAGTTATGATGTTCCCCGATTTTCCATTTGATGATCGCCTGCCTTCTTTTTTGCACCATACATCAGTTCAGGAGTATTTGGAAAAGTACTGTCAGACCCATGATATTGCTCCTCATATCAAGGTATCTGTACAGAGTGAAACATTCAATTGCTTATCAAATAAAGTTCTTAGTTGGATACTTCATGTTGCAATCTTTAATTTTGGATTTACATTTAGGTGTTTTGTAGACACCAATATCCAAACTGATTTACAGTGGTAAGTCTTACAAGGTATACATTTTATCACTATGTGTGATACCATATTTTTACCATATATTTTTACCAGTAAAGCTAAAGGAACTCTATTGCACTAAGGATTGTAAAGGCAAACAAACATACCGGTTAAAAATGTAAGATATACCCTTGAATGCACTGTAAGTCGATTTGGATAAAAGCGTCTGCCAAATGCGATGTAATTGTAAACTATGGTATTCTAACCAAAATTAGCATAGTGTGAGACATTTTACAGTTAACATTTATCATTTTATCTGACATTTATGGTAACAATTGAGTAAAATCTGAGAAATGGAGTCTCACATATTAGTTCTTTCATATAAGCTTATTTTTATCTAGGATAAATAATTGAACAGAATTAAAGAGATCACGTTTGTGATTTTTTTTTCCCTTTCCTCTGCATTTGTCTGCTGTTTTCAATGGCATGTTTTTGACCCTTAAATAAGATGGTAAACAACCAAAACAAGACTGTAATGAAGCCTAATCAGTCATCAGCCCCCTGCTGCGCTTCTGCTGTAGAGCAAATTATTCTGTCAATATAAGAAACACGGAGTCACAATACGTTCAGCTTTATTAAAGCCACTTACAAATCCAGAGTAAACAAATCCAGGTCAACCCCAGAGCGCTATTAGAAACCTGTTTAGTATTGACTCTGTGGTCAAACATTTTATTAAGACCAAAAACATTTCTTACTCTCTACACTAAGATATCTAAGAAAATCTCTTTTTAAAAATGAAAAAATTTAAATCTTAAATCTTTCTAAAAAAAAATTTTTTTACACATATTTGTGCGTTACACATTATGTGTAATTTTAATACATTGTGTGTCATTTTGTGTTGATTTTGTGTTAAAATATAGCACAAGTTGTGTTAAAAGTAACACAAAATGTGTTGTTTCAATGATAACACAGAGATGGGTGGATTCTGGGACAACGCATTTAGTGTGTATTTACATCTACCTCCAGGGTTACATTCAAGCAAGCATAGCCAGCATTTCACCATCTAGGTTAACTTCAGACCTGATATAGTCTGTGAGTAACCCACTTAAAGGTTACATGTCGTTTTTGACCAATAAACTTTAGATATGTATTACGTTTCATCATGTAAGCATAATCACCAGTTATTACACAGCGTTTGGTTTCATTTACTTATTTATTTAAAGGTCACGTTCTTCCTGATCTCATTTTTCAAACTTTACTTAGTTTGTAATTTTGCTGTTAGAGCATAAATAATACCTGCAAAATGATAAAGCTTAAAGTTCACTGCCAGGCGATATATTTTCTTTAACAGAATCCCTCTTTCGAAGCCTACAGCGAACGGACGGGTTGGATTACAGCCCTATACTTCCCGATTGAATGAGGTCAATAAAACAGTTTTTGACTAAACTCCGCACACAGGAATACATCAGTCGGCAACTTTGGCTCAAACGACTCTAGCTAAGCTAAGCTGCTGTCGAATCACAACACACTAAACAAACTACACAATCAGAACTTGTTGCGTATTTCTGAAGGAGGGACTTTATAAAACTAGGAGGACATCAGCCGTTTTTAGGACAGTGAAAACAGCGGTATGCAAATAAGTAAATTGTGTGAAAAATGCCGAATTTTTTTTAAACGTGAAACATGAACACATGTTATAATGCGCACTGTAAACACAATCAAAGCTTCAAAAACACAGAAAGAACGGGACCTTTAATGTATTTTTGGGCTATGGTTAGACATCTATAAAATTACACTTTCCCTTTTTTCAGCCTAGATGTCTGGGCTTTGTTTGGACGACTATAAGATGTCTTTTAAATGCAAAATTGCTTGCTGGGATGTTTCAGTGTATTAGTCAAATAAGCATATAGATACTAATGGTTAAAGTTGTTTGTTGCTTTACACTGTCTCGAGGACATTTTAGTTTGTGTCTTTGATCAGGGGTGTAAGAAACACCGACCCTTGTATGTCAAACAAAGGCTTCAGCATTACCATAGATGCCACACAAAATCAAAGAACCCTTTGAGTGTGTTTAAAAGCCCCAACAAAGAGATCTTGAAATATTCTCAGTATTACTTGGTAATTTTCTCAGCAACGGAAGCAAGACTATTGCTTATGACAGACCGCTTTGTCCCTCACAGTTCAACACCGTGGTGGAAAAGGTGAAGCCCATCTCCATGGAGACGGAAACAGGGGGAGCTGTGACGTGGAAGTTAATTTCGCGAGATGCATGTGGGGACCGGAACGCTGAGACGTTCGACTCCGTGTTTGTCTGCAGCGGGTGAGGAATGGCATCTAAAGAGTCCTTTTATCTTCCAGGCGTGCTGAAACGGACACAACTGCATCTAATCTCTGACTGCGGCTTGGCATTGATGTTCTAAATGCACGGCATTATTCAAATACTGGCATGTTCATTTACCCCATAACACAGCCAGTGGCTTTTATCTCTCCAAATGGAGGATAAGGCGATGTGAATGGGTATTATGTTATGCATTCGTGTGGCATTTCCGTAAGGGAATTCAGAAGACCACAGGAGCCCTTTAACGTCTCACCGCTGACTCATATTTCCTTCCTCTTTCTGCAGGCATTATTCCGACCCCCACCTGCCCTACATTTCAGGAATAGAGCATTTTAAAGGTACATGTTCTCTGATCGCTACAAATGGATAACCCTAAAAGCCCTAACCATTAGTCTCATTACACCCCAGCATCTCTCCTTTTATCTCTCCGTCTCTCATCTTCCTACATTTAGCTTTGCCTTCTCCCGCTGTTTTTGCAGGTAAAGTGATTCACAGTCACTCATACCGGTATCCAGAGCCCTTCGCTAACAAGTCAGTTGTGGTCTTGGGGGCCGGAGCTTCAGGGGTGGACATTTCCGTTGAGTTAGCCCAAGTCCATGCTCAGGTGTGTGCAGATTCTTTTCGAAATACCACGTATTCGTTTCATTGGCTTAGCTACTGGTCCTTAAAATTACTTCTCTTTTAGTCATTTGATAAAGGTGGGTGTTAATGATCGGGGTCGCTCTGTCTTCATTTACTCTTGTCTCATTTCGTTCCGAACCATATGGTTTTCTTTCATCCGCGGACCACAGAAGGAGAAGTTGGACAGGATTTTTCATGCTGCCATTTTTTTTTAAAGAATAAGCCACTTTTTTATACATAAAATCATCTTACATAATGTAAAGAACATTATTTTAAAATAATCTTGACATGTTGGTGGTGGTTGAGAAGAATGACTCTTTCATTTGATGAGAAAGTGCTATATAAATGTAATGAATTATTATTGGTATTATTATTATCTTTAATAATGATTCAGTAAGGCCATGTCAAAGATTTAATTTAAAGTGAAATCAGTGATTGAAATCAAAACAATGAGACATTATGCTGGATTTCACAGACAGGGTCATATGCCTGCCTCCATTCAATTCCATTGTGTGGAGAACATTCAATGTCAAATTAGTGTAAATTATTGAGCTTGTAGATCTATGTTCAAAAACATCCTGTTTGTTTCCAATAATTTGGGGGTTAATAGTTAAAGCTGTAATTAATATGTAGTAACTTTCTCTCTCTTTCTCTCTCTCTCACCTGTGTCTTCAAACTCTAGGTCATTCTAAGTCATAACAAACCACCTCTGGCATTTCCTATGCATCTGGGTATCCAGCAGACATCACCTGTTGTTAAGGTGTCAGAGGATGGATCTTTACACTTCCAGGACGGATCAGTGACCCAGGCTGATGTTCTTCTGCTCTGTACAGGATACAATTTTAACTTCCCCTTCCTTTGTCCATCCGAACTGGGCCTAGAGATACAGGACCATGTTATGACTCCACTCTACAAGTTCTTGCTGCCCCCTGCCTTCCCTTCAATTTTTTTCATTGGCATTTGCAAAATTATTTGTCCTTTTGTACACTTCCACTGTCAGGTAAATAGAGAGCCTTTTAGTTAAACTAAACATACGTTTCGAAAATGGACTGCGATGCATCCTAACATTTTCATCCACAGGTTCAGTTCGCCCTTGCCATTCTTGAAGGGTCCGTGAAGCTGCCCACCCAGGAGGAGATGGAGAAGATAACACAGGAAGAGATGCACAGAAAACAAGAGAAAGGTGTACAGGTGAAGCACCTGCTCCGTATGGACTCTGACCAGTGGGGTTATTACCTGGACCTGGCCAGGACGGGCCGATTCGAACCACCGCAGCCAGTCATTCAGAGCCTGTATGAAGAGGTGGCCAAGCAGAGGCGAAAACACCCACAAAGATACAAACAGATGAACTACAGGCTCATTGATGCCACACAGTGGGAGCTCGTGGAACATCCATCAGATCAGGCTGATGATGTTTAAAGGGGACATTTCACGAGGATTTTTTAAGATGTGATAAATTTTTTGGTGTCCCCTTATAGTACATATTTAACGTTCTAGCTCAAAAATATTATATAGATAATTTATTATAGCATATTAAAATTGCCACTTTGTAGGTGTGAGCAAAAATGTGCTGTTTTGGGTGTGTCCTTTAAAATGCAAATGAGCTGATCTCTACACTAAGTGGTGGTGCCGTGGTTGGATAGTGCAGATTAAGGGGTGGTATTATCCCCTTCTGACATCACAGGGGGAGCCAAATTTCAATAAGCTATTTTTTTAACATTTGGTTTACCAAAACTAAGTTACTAGGTTGTTCTTTTTCACATTTTCTAGGTTAATAGAACCACTGGAGACCCAATTATAGCACTTAAACATAGAACAAGTCAGATTTTATGATATGTCCCCTTTAAGGATAAATTAATGAGATTTATACCATATGCATTTTTAAGGTGGGCACCTCATAAAAGGATGTGTTCTTTTCCAAGGAAGGGAGTCTTGTTAATAGTGTAATATTAAGATTTAGAATTTACTTTGAATTAATTAATATATTCACACTAAATTTAATTATAAACATTAAAATATACAGTGTGTTTTAAAAGTTCAAGACCACTGAGGAAAAATAATTTTACTAAGCTGGACATTTATAAGTGTACTTCTTGTGATCAAACACTTGACCTTTGTGTTGCTAACATGATGCTCTACTAACTGAGCTACAGGAATTTGATTACTTACTTGATTATTGATATAAACATAAAAACTATTTTAATAAATATAAAAAATTAATAAATATATTTTTTTAATTTTGTCTTTTATTTTTTTAACTTAAAACATAAGTATTAATTATTTTGTAATATAATAAATTATTATACAAATAAAATGCAAAACTAAAATAATTTATATGCCTCTTTTGGTTTTTTACCTGGAAAAAAACCATTAAAGTGAGCATAGTTGTTTATAAATATTTATCTCACACTTTGCAAACTAGTGTTGATGTAAATATGCGATAAATTTATGTTACGCTTTCAGGAGATTTTTTTAACATTATTGGAGGATTGCGTCATAGCCTTCATCAGCAGTGAACACGACACATTCCCACAGACTTCTCCCATCTGCTCCCAGTCATCTCCCTGGATGTGAAATCGGACACCAACTTTCTCAACCCTTCCCAAAACAGCTTTATCTACACTTTCCAGCCGTCAGTGTCAAACCATACAAAAGATTTATTCATCATTTACACTATTAACACAAGTAACTCGCCCTGAAAGTTCAGACGTCGATCGATATCGGCTCATAAAAGTCGCCACAGTCGATCAAACTTAAAGCGGCTGTTCAAGGAAAACACAACGGAGAAGAAACACACGGAGGGCGGGGGAAAGGGAAAGCCAAAGGGGTGTTTCCTCTCCGACAGAGGAAGGATTGAAATAGTGAAAAAATAATCCATAAAACAGCGTGAATTTCTGAATGCATTAAAGTTTATGATCGTGCCCGACGAGTCGCGATGTCAACGTCGGTTTACCGGTAAAAGGTGAGTCAGACTCAGATGTCATCTACTTTAAAAAGAAAACGACAGGAAGTGCGAGTCACATATCGTGACACAATATAACTGTTTACTTCTAAAAATAAGTTTAAAGTGGAAGATTTAAGTTTAAAACATATTGAGTGCATTAGATGTATAAAAAAGATGCAGGAAGCAAACAGTCTACCAACATGGTAAAATACTATAGTAGGTTATTTATTATAGTAAACTGTAGTAAATTCTGACATAATATATTGTTTGTGAACCACGCTATAGTAAATATCGTAGTTTTATAGTAAATAGGTACTATAGTATTTTTTCATGTAAATAGACGCCACTTAGGTGTGATTGTGCAACTGAGTTGTTTTCTCCAAAAGTTGGGATTCTTTCATAATCTAATTTTTCCGAGCAATCTTTGTTCAGTGTTTTGAAAGATCTTAAGCTTGATCACGTTGTCTCTATCAGTTTATCTTTTGTAAATTAAAATGCATGCGTCTGTGCTACAGTATCATCTCTCTCCAACGGATGGAGGAGGATCCAGATAGTAACAGACAGAATGAGAGGACCACTAATGACCCCTTACCCTGTGACCAGGAGACCAAACAGCACAGTGAGGATGACCACGAGCTTCCCATCATGCAGTGGGAGGATTTGAGTTTGCGGATTGCAGAGCTAGAAAAGAGGGAAGAGGAGAGAAAGAAAAAAGCTGAAGTATTTATATTGTAATAATATTGTGTCAGAATGCGAATGTTAGTGTTGAAAACAGCATAAATGGTCAATGGGACAGTTTCCCGGACAGGGTTTAGATTAGGGGTCTCCAACCTTTTTGTGAGCAAGGGCTACCACAATGGATAAAACAATCTGGAGGGCTACTTTTTGATATAGTGTACTGAAAACGTTTTTGTTTTAATTGTTGATTTTATTTTATTTTACTTGTTGATATGTTTTAGTATTGTTTAAAATGTTAACATACATATGCTAATATAAAAAATATGTAATAAATAAATAGAGACTATTAATAGAATGTGATTTGGCGGGCCCCTCACAGACTCAGCACCATGTTGGAGACCCCTGGTTTAGATTAACCTAGGACTAGTCCTCAGTTATATTAGGATATTTAAGTAGGCACTAATATATGTTAGGAAATGTCAATGCAATACGTTTTCAAAATAAGGCACCTTAAACATGCATTTTAGTCTGGGACTAGGATAAGCCCTGTCCGCTAAACCGCCCCTATATGTATAATATAAAGAGCTCAGATTCAAAACTCTTTTAAGTGTGTCTGACATGTTCAGGTTAGGTTTAGATTCAGTCATTTCACTTTAATGGCAATAAAAATGTTATTAATCAGTCATTTAAATGCCATATTTTCACAAATGTCACTTAAGTCATTTCATTGGTATTTAACAGATTTGACGGTCTTTCGCTGCAAAACCCTCTAAGTACATGCAAAAAAAAAAACTACTTTAAAAAAATTACTCTTCACTGACCTTTCTGATTAAAGGTAAAAGGCTCAAAGATTCAGTCAATACCCATGTATATTCTGCAAGCCTCCTTTTACTAGGACCTAGCTTAAATGTCTAGACTTCTCTAGTCTAGTTATGTTGGTAAACATGTAGGAGTGGTTTCCCTGACAGGTTTAGATTAATCCAGGATTAAAGGCATCAAGCATATTTATAAAAGATGCTTAAACGTCTTTTAACTAAGGCCTAGTCCTGGCTTTAGCTTAGCCTTGTCTATAACTAATATTAATCCAAAACTAGGCCTAATACATTTAGGGGCAGTTTCCCAGACAGGGATTAGACTAGTCCTAGACTAAAATGAAAGTAAGAGCTGTCCAAACTGAAAACAATTTACACTGTTATATCTTAAAATACATCAGTGCCCTTTGTTTTGCCTCAAAATGCACACAAGTAATGTTTTAAGTAAGGCATGTTTGTTAAAACTAGTTTTATTTCATAATTAAACTAAGGCCTTGTCTTGGTTTAAACTAATCCCTGTCTGGCAAACCACCCCTTAGAGGCGATTTCTCGGACAGGGTTTAGATTAATCCAGGACTAGACCTTAGTTATTTTAGGACATTTAAGAAGTACTTAGAGGGTTTTGCAGCGAAAGACCGTCAAATCTGTTAAATACCAATGAAATGAGTGTGCATCTTGAGACAAAACAATGGCACTGATATATGTTAAAATATGTCAGTACAATGTGTTTTAAAATTAAAGTAGCTCAAACATGCATTTTAGTATTGGACTAGGATAATTCCTGTCCGGGAAACCGCTCCTTAAGTAGTTTTTACAAACATACCTTGGTGTGCATCTTGAGACAGAACAATGGTACTGGTATATTTTAAGATATGCAAGATGTTTTTCAATTTAAACAGCTCAAACAAGCATTTCAGTCTGGGACAAGGACCATCCCTAAAAGTCCAAAATAGATGTGAAGAACTCAAAACGATTAAAAAATCTTCTCAGGGTGAGACCTCAAAAAGCCATTGATAAAATGCCAAGAGTACATTTTTGCAAATTAAAGGGTAACTACACTGAAGATGATCAAATATCTCATGTGTTATTCCATAGATTAATGTGCTCACCAATACTTTAAAATGTGAAGAAAAAACTAAATAAGTGACCTTTTTGAATGGTAGGGTAAATAAATATATATTATACACTATAAGGTGTTTGTCATTTAAAACTAAACCATTACATTGGCCCCAAAGATTTGAAAAAAGGACAAATTCTACAACATCTACAATGGGCTCTATATTGTCGAACTACAGTAAATAACTCCTGTTGTTTTAGTGTCTGGGTTTAGCCGAGCGAGGCAGAATACTTGGATCCTGGACCGAATCAAAGCACCATTCACTGCACAGGGAGCCGTGGCCATATGAGGAGGACTACACTCCCTGCCGCGTCCCTGTCATAACGTCACGGTATTTCACACACACGGTCATAATGTTTGCAAAATGTGTCCTGAAGCTTCCATTCAGCTGTGCATAATGTATTTCCATCATGCAGGTTTAATAGTCCTAAAAATCTACAGCTTTGCTTCATCAATAACAGTGAAAGCGAAGAAGAGGATGAGGAAGGGGCATCTAGCAAAGAGGTATTTGTGTATTTCGATGTTTAAGTTGTACACTCTTAAAAATATATGTGCTACTAAAAGGTTCTTTACGGTGATGAACCCTATTTTGGTTCTCCAAAGAACCATTATGTTAACGGTCATTTCTTTTATTACCTCTATGTGAAACAGAAAGGATGTACAATACTACTAAAAATGTTTTTATACAGTAGCATTGTGCAGTACCTTTTTAAAGAGTGTATATCAGGTTTATTAATGTGGTTTTACTTGTTTTATATCATCAGAGCTCATGTGAGGCAGATGTACGAAGGAGTTGCTCCCCGGGGCTTAAAGAGGAAGTGAAAATTGCGCTCATGGCTCTCAGAGACAAACTATGGGCTGAACAGAAAGACAAGGAGGTGAGATTTTTTAAAGCATGGCTCCCTAGGGATCGAACCCGTGACCTTTGTGCTGCTAAGGCAATGCTCCCAACGTTGTTGAGTAATCCAATGTGATTTTCTCTAATATACAATTTTGCTCTGTTTAGGAAGAAAGCCACAATAACGTGAGCATAAGAAGGAAAATCCTTAGCCTTAGTGATCTTCAGACATGCTCATCACTACAGCTAAATGCACTCAGGACCTCTTTGAATGAAGACATTCATGGTATGTAATCAACAGCAACATTTCCAATCAAAAACACCATTCCCAATTGTGTTTATGATTTCTTTGCTACCTTAAAGTTGTAATTTTAATCAGAGGAAATTGTAACTGTAATTAGGCTTCACATTTTCTTTCGTGGATGTTTTTTTTTTTTAAATGACTAGCATTTATTTTACTCATTTGCGGATCTAGATTTAAGCTCGGAATTGGTGAAACATCTCGTCGTAAGGGACCACCTTCGGACGAAACAAGACGCTTTGCTTCTGGATGTACAGGATCTGACATCTCTTTGAACGATCCTTGTTTGTAGCACCGCATCGATCCTGGTTCAACGTTGGCACTTTTTGAAAGCAGTAATTTACTGTTACTCATCCTGTGGACTAACAAAGGCCAGAATATCCTGTTCGTTCTTGAATACATGTAGCACTCACACAAAAAAAAATGTATAAAGTGAGTCACATGGTTTAGACTCACAAGTTTTATTGTGAAAAGTCTGGCCGTATTAACAAACCCTAACAACTCTGATTCATATATCGCATCACTTATGGTTTCATTTTTTTCTGTACATAGTGTATATTGAGCTGCTGTCAAAGCCATGTGTGATCAATAACTGTGATGTATTAATCATCAGTTATATTAAGCATTCCAGTGAAATACAATATATGTATTAGACAGGAATATTAACAGCATGAATTATGCTGTCTGTCATGAATGTGCCTTACAGACTCTTTGTATTAAACTTAAAGGTAGAACGAAGTATATCTCAATGCTAAATATTTACATTAATTTAATAAATCATTTATTTTATATGATATACACAGTCGTCTGTCTTTTTTTTCCTGGAAAAGGAGTACTGGTGGGTCCTACACTGCAAAAAATGACTTTCTTATTTAGTATTTTTGTCTTGTCTTCAGTCCAAATATCTAAAAATTCTTAAATCAAGATGTTTTTTCTTGATGAGCAAAATTACCTAAGAAAATAAGTCTAGTTTTTAGACAAAATGTTTCAAATTTAAATGTGGATTTGTGGATAAAACAAGCAAAAAAATCTGCCAATGGGGTAAGCAAAATTTTTCTTGAATTTTTCTTGAATTAAGTGTTTAAGAAAAAAAGTTCAAGATTTTTCGCTAACCCCATTGGCAGATTTTTTTTGCTTGTTTAATCCACAGATTCACTTAAATTTGATATTTTTTGTCTTAAAACTAAACTTATTTTCTTAGGTTATTTTGTTCATCAATAAAATGCATCTTGACTTGAGAATTTTTAGATATTTGTGCTTTAAATGAGACAAAAATACTTAATAAGAAAGTCTTTTTTTTTTTGCAGTGCACTTTCTTACTTAGTATTTTTAGTTTTCAAAAATAGCTAAAAATTCTTAAATCCTGATGTATTTTCTTGATGAGCAAAATAGAAGAAAGAAAGCAAGTCTAGTTTTTAGACAACCAATATACAATTTAGGTGAATTTGTGGTTAAAACAAGCAAAAATATCTGCCAATGGGGTGAGAAAATAAATCTTGTTCACTTTTTTTCTTAAACACTTAATTCAAGAATAATTTTCTCACCCCATTGGCACACTGCAAAAAATTATTTTCAAGAAAAAAATGCTTTTTCTTGATGAGCAAAACGACCCCAAAAAATAAGTCTAGTTTTTAAACCGAAAATATCAAATTTAAGTGATTTTGGGCATAAAACAAGCAAAAAAAATCTGCCAATGGGATAAGCTTGTTTTGTGCACAAAATCACTTAAATTTTATATTTTCGGTTTAATATCTAGACATATTTTTGGGCGGTCGTTTTGCTCATCAAGACAAAGCATCTTAATTTAAGCATTTTTAGATGTTTTTACTGAAAACAAGACAAAAATACTAAGAATTTTATTTTAGAAAACCATTTTTTGCAGTGCAGATATTTCTGCTTGTATTAAGCACAATTTAAAGTCATTTTGCTCATCAAGAAAATACAATTTTTAGATATTTCTACTGAAAACAATACTGTAAAAACTTTCTGTAGAAATTACAGTATTATTGGCAATTAGCTGCCAGTAGCTTACAGTAGATTTTACATTTATGTTATTTACTGGCAAAAGTTTGTTCAAAGTTAAATGAACATGAAACATTTTCAGTCTTCATCTTCTACAGTAAGTTACTGGCAACAGGCTGCACAATTACAGTAATTTTTTCACCGTGAAGACAAAAATATTAAGTAAAAAGTAAAGTAATTTTTTTGCAGTGTGTGTTGAATTATGCCAGTATTCCCTACACAGTCAGAAAAATGGTCAACAAATTACCCAAAGCTTTCACCGGGGCGATATTCTTTAAAAAGACTTAATTAAGGTGCATTATGTATACATTTGGTACCAATATGTACCTCTGATGTACTAATATGAACTCTTTAGGTGCAAAGGATGCTGCCTCAGTTAAAGCTATAGGGACCATTTTATGGCCTTTTCCTCTGAAAGTAAATCCCAGTCATATATTTTTAAATACTTTCCATTTTTGAAGATTTCAATACCTTTTAAAGTAAATACAGAAAGGAAAAACGAATAAAATGTATTCAAAATTCATAAAAATATAAAGACTATTCTGTATGTGTTAATTAGTGAGTCTGTTAAATCAGATGATATCCATTTTAATTTTTAAGGGAAATTTTTAACCATTCAAAACATTAAATACAGTGTAAAAAAAATCTGTACAGTATTACTGGGTTTTACTGGCAACTGCCAGTAACTTACTGTAAATTTTACATCTATGTTATTTACATGAAACATTTTCAGTCTTTATCTTCTACAGTAAGTTACTGGCTGAATAATTACAGCAAATTTTTGACAGTGTATATGACCACATTTTGGGTTTGGTACCAATAGAGCTTTTACCGATGGGGTAAAAGGAGTATGTATGACAGAAAAGACCCCAGTATGTTTTCAGGTAATGCACAACCTAATGCTGCTGAACATAAATGTACTGGACTGCATGTTCCTCAGCTGACTGACCATTCATGCAGAGAGAGAGAGAGAGAAAGCGAGGAGCGAGACGGGAAGAAAAAATAGTGGACTTGATTGAGAAAGTAATTAGAAAATCTTGCAGATCTAGATAACAAATTGAGAAAGTAGTTTGTAAAAGAACGAGTTTGCTATTAGGGAAAATGTCAAGGAGTGCAGTGTTATAAAACTTGCATGCACTAAACTTTTTGTCTTGACCTTTTATCAAATGCATGAGGAAATGAATGAATTTCGCCCGCATATTGGAGTTACTTTTTCTGTTGACCTTTACAACAGGTAAGATTTCATACAGATCTATTTTATATTTTTTTTGTACATCATAGCATGCTTTGCTTTTATATTTGGAAATAAGTGAGCGGTTAAGACAAATGAATAAAACTTTAACTCTAATCCTGTTCGATCCCAAAACATTATTAATTCTTTAAAGTTTTAAAATCTTATTGTTTATAATTGATATGCACATATATGTTTTGTACTGAACTCTACGCTGTATTGGATTTCCGCTCAGTGTGAATGAATGGGTATTAATTATTTACTGGAACATACCTGCAAGGACACATGATATTGTAATACCAAAGCTTCTTTGTAGTACACAGCCGATATCCATTAATAAACAAACTCGACTAAGCCATGAACCAAATATAGACATTAATGCTGCGTGTTATGGGTGTACTGTGCATACAGATGAATACATCAACCATGAAGGCATGTCCAAACATACATTAGGCATCTTAAAGCACACGCTTTAATTGCACGGTCAGATAGGTCAGGAAATGACGCGTGTTCATAATAACTTATAGAAAAGAGAATGAAAATAGTATGAGATAAACATGGTTGATGCGGAGATGAATGAATGGTTTGTTACTGATTGATGAGTTTATAAACCAGAAGAGGCTGAATCAGCACAATATTCAAATAAGGTTGAAGGGCTGAGTCATTGGTCAACCTGCAGTTTGCTTGGAAAATACTACAGGGTGGACTGCAATCTGAAAAGTTAAGATTTGAAACGTATAGTTTTATAATTTGGATCAAACATGTTATATTGACCTATTTCCCTCTTTTCTCCATTTGCATGGAGTTATGAGAAACTCTGAAGGTTAAGGAATGTGGAGTTTGGAAGCAGTCTCCCGTATCAAGGAGTCATGGAAGAAGTGGATTATGTGGTCGTAAGGTAAACAACATCTGAGGACCATGAAGACCACAGCTTACCCCATCTCCAGTGCATCGGTGCAACTTGGCACCAATGCAACAGATGTTGCAAACCACACCGTGCCACACAGCTGCAGCATCGACGAGTCGTACAAGTATGTTATATTGCCTCTGTGCTACTCTCTGACCTTCTTACTTAGCATCATCCTGAACTCCACGGTTCTCCTGCGTTCCTACCGCTGTAGAGGTGGACGCCAGTGGAACACCTCTCTGATATACATGGTCAACCTGGCATCTACGGATCTGATGTACAGCTTATCTCTTCCATTCCTCGTGGCAAGCTACGTGATGCGTGACCATTGGGTGTTTGGAGACTTCATGTGCAGACTGGTCCGTTTCCTGTTTTACTTCAACCTTTACTGCAGTATCTTCTTCCTTACCTGTATATCCGTCCATCGCTACATGGGCATCTGCCATCCGATCCGAAGCATCACTTTGGAGAGCAAACGGACGGTTAGGGCCATTTGTACTGCTGTGTGGGTAGTAGTGTTCATACTTACATGCCCCATCGTCCGATTTGCCAAAACCGGCGATGTTACGAGGAGGTTGGTAGATGGGGAGGAGTCTTTGTCAACAAATAACTCAAATGCATGGAAACTGGAAGTATACAGGAACTGTTGGGATGATGCCATAGACAGTGAGTTTTCCGAATACGTGCCCTATGGAATCGTACTGCACCTGCTCGGTTTCTTTTTCCCTTTTACTGTCATCGCATGGTGTTACTCGCAGGTGGTACGCACTATTTTTCAGACTTTGCACTCACAGCCTCGCACGCAGGAGGAGGGGGGAATGTGCAGTGGGGCCGAAGGAGTCAAAGACAGGACGTCCATCTCCATCTCCGGCTCTCAGAATGCTCCACACATCAGCAGGAGGCGCAAGTCCATCAAAACCATCATTACGATCACGCTCCTGTTTGCGTTGTGCTTTCTGCCCTTTCACATCACACGCACGCTTTTCCTCGTCCTAAAGGAAACAAAGGCTATCGAGTGCCGGACCATGCAAATGGTCTCCATTTGCTACAAAATCACTCGCCCCCTGGCGTCCTGCAATTCATGGCTCAATGCCCTCCTTTATTTCTTAACAGGAGACAAAAGCTTAGCCTGCTGCAGACAGACCAGCGCTGGTCAGAACACCCACCTGCTCTGGCCTTTAAAGATTCTTGGAGGACAAAAAGAGGCGGACGACCCAGAACAGCACAATCCACAAAAAGCAGATGAAGGGCATGAGAGTGACTCAAAATCCTCAGGAATGACATAGATGGACGGGAACGCAGGGAAGAATGTGTAAACGGGACTGTCCTATTTTAAATGTCATATTATTTATTATCCATTCTGAGCAATTTCACATAATCTTAGGGTAGGTTGTATATTTTATACTCTTCAGGGCAGTTTCACAGACAGGGATTACCGTAGTCCCAGACTAAAAATTAGCTTGAGTTGTTTTGAGCTGCCTTAAATTAAAAACACTTTGCACCGAGATATCCTAACATGTAGGCCTATATCAGTGCCATGTTTTGTTTCAAGATGCACACCAGAATTGTTTATTATAAAGTATGTTTGTATAAACTACTTAAATGTCCTAATATAACTAAGGCCTAGTCCTGGATTAAAAAACACCTATTGACCGATTTATGTTTTTAAATTTCCTTTGGTGTGAAAGTGTGTTTAGTACATGCTAACAATATGCAAAAGGTACAAACCCTGAGTAAACGATGATGCGAGTTTCGTCTCCAACGTAAATCTCTTTTCTTGGACTACAACAATCACACGGATTGTAAGCAACAGTTTACGTCCTTGGATTGGTGATGTATGGAAGAACAACATTATCATAATTCCTCCTGCTTCGGACTCACAGCCTGTAAGTTAACTCTTGTAAGCAACCGAATCTTTCAAATATGGTAAGGAGCGTCACATTTCCTGCTGACGTCAGAGGTATTCAGGCCAATCACAATGTACAGATTAGCTGTACGTTTCAGGAAGAGAGTGAAATCTGGTGCTACAAAAATGTACGTATGTGGAAAATAATGGGTTTTTTTTAACCATAAACCACGTGAACACATTGTATTATACCAAATACACAAAATAACATAGTTTTTTTAGCAATGAAATAGGTGCTCTTTAATCTAATTCCTGTCTGGGATTTTCACCCTTTATGTTCTTATAGCACGTAGGTATGGTCACCCACATCTCTTAAATGTTTTATTTATGTTTGTTGCTGATGAGCAAAAATTTTAAATCAATTCAAAATGAATATTTAAAAAAAAATTATAAAATAAATGACTTCAAAACAAAAACTAGTAAACTTTGCTGACTGAAAATAAAGTTTACAGGTCAAAAAAATAAGCAAAAGAAACAGGAAGCAAAAGTTACTAATTTACATTTTTTGACAAATAAACCTATTAGCTAAACGTGCCCTGTATCTTGTAGATCTTGAATATGTGGTAAAATTGCACATCCATATTAATTTATAACTTTTTATTTTGCAGTCTATATTTAAATTTTGTTCATCAAAGATAAAAACACAGTCATTTTGAAACCTTATAAGTAGCTGGAGATAAGGTCAAGTATTATTAACATGTTGGCACATCCTATCCAGAAAGTCAAAGGTGCACACACTTTTAAAGCTACCACCATCATAAATGATTTACGCACGAGTATGTTTTACATTATATCCGCATACAACACTAAACATGTTGGTTATATGATTTGTTTCATATATAACCAAATTAATCAATTTTTTATATGCATGTTCAGTTTTGAGGGTAGCCTAACTAGGGTATGTGCTTTGGCATGCTCATTTCAAGGTGACATATTAGTGAAATATTTACATTTTCCTTTATATCAGTTAAGATAAGAACTTCAAAATGGTAAGAAAAATAGGCCAAATAATGTAGAAGAAAGATTTTAATCACATACTTGACGTCTTTTGAACTATGCAGTGGTTTATCTCTATGTGCAATTTGGTTTTCGACCAGAAAAAGGCGCTGTTGTTCAAGGGGATACACATCTCATTTTGGTTGCGGTATATATTTTTTATTTTCTAATTTAAGAAATGAGCGGAAAACTTTTAATGCGTCCCGTGTTTCAGTCTCAGTATACGCTTTCAGACGAAAGCGCGTGTACAGACGGATCCGACGATCGGTTGGTTGATCGGGAACGCGTTGTCATTTTTCCGACAGCTTTATAAACTAGCAGGTAAACTTGAAAAAATAAACCGTGCCAGAAAGCTTTATAACGACGTTATACCTAAAGACTTGAAAACACCTTTTAAAAATACTTTGATCTGTGTTGACTCCATTATAGGCTGTTTGCGCTTTTATACGTTTTGTTATTTGCACTGTTTGGATAAGTTGGTTTGGATTAAAAGCCAAAGGACGTTGTCAAGTTGGAAGCTTTGCCTGTGAAATAGTGCTGAATATTTATGATTTATGGTTAAGACAGTCTCTTTAATGCATAGAGATAACTGTATTCGGTTCGCGTTTACGGCGACGAAATCAACCTGAGGAGTTTATACGAAGTTTGTGCGCGAGCTGACAAACCAGCTGTAGTGTGAATTCAAAGTTACTGACTACATTTTTGGATCAAACTGACACGGTTTTCATTTAAACATCTTAAAAAATGCGATAGACTCTAAAAAGCACCACTGCCGATTTAAATAGGCTGGCTGTTTTGGGGTGAGGCCTGCTGGTCGGGCTTTTATCGCGTGCAATTTAGGGCTAAGGCCGCGTCAGAGCGCTTTTAGCTCGGTCGTGAGTGACGCGCAGCGTCGGTGCTGGAGGACGAGCTATGGAAAGAATGGAGGTGGACCAGTGCGCAGGCGCAGGAGGAGCCCTCCGAAGGTCGAACAGCGCCCCCATGATCACCAATGTCAGGTAGGAGAACTGCACTGAATGCTGAAAAAGAAGAGAAAAAGAGGACTGCACTAAATAACTGTACCTGCAATACGTTTATGGAGTTAAAGCATCTCTGTTACTGTATTATTCTGTTTCCAATAGTGATGGGATGACAGTATTCAGCTCTAATAGTTCAGCCCGATATCGTCGGAGCAGCGTGTCTGTAAATCCGAGCTGTCCCTCTCGTGTGAGTGTGCTTTTGCTCTGTGAACATCAGTGTTGCTCATTTTAGGAAAAGTCAATAATGCATTGCATTTTGATTGTAGATCCTCCCTCTCTCCCCGTTCTCGCTGCCATGTGAGAGATCAGAGCACAAAAGACAGGTGACGATTAAAGACTTGATGTTTCCTTTGAATTATGTGTTAAACTGGTGGGTTGAGTACTAATAAGAGTATTTCTGTCCCAGATAGAACAAAATGTGGCACTTACTCTGAGAGGGAGCTTACAGAGACTGAGGTAACCACACTACATATAAATTAAAAAAGGGGTTCTGAAGTGTTTATTACCAAAACAAAAACAAATTTTTGTTGTTGTTTTACTCCTGTAAGTGCCACTCCTGCCGCCACCTTCCCTCCTGCGAGTCATTGGCATGATCATTTGTCGCCAGTAAGTTTATCACTTCACTTAAAGGGATAGTTCACCCAAAAATGAAAATTCTCTCATAATTTACTCACTTTCATGTTGTTACAAACCTGTATACATTTCTTTGTTCTGATCAGAAGCCCCATTCACTTCCATAGTATTCTTTTTTCTACTGTGGAAGTCAATAGGGCTGCTAATTGGTTTGGTGACAAACATTTCTTAAAATATCTTCCTTCGTGTTTGTCTGAACAAAGAAATTTGTACATGTTTGTAATAACATGAGGGTGAGTAAATGATGACAGAATTTAAATTTTTGGGTGAACTGTCCCTTTAAGTCTTACATCTGAGGTTTCAATTCATTGTGTTTCTGTATATTCTTCACTATATCTGTATGTATTTGCACACAGGGATTTCATTCCCAGGACAGCGGTGTCACTCCGAATTCCTCGCCCAGTCCAACTCGAAGGTTTCGAGGGTCAGTTTCTATATATTTTAAGTCATTATTCAATGATTTTATATCTAAATATCCACAGAACATATATCCGTCATAGCACCTGTAGTTTATTAATTTTTTAGTCTGCAGATTATACTAGTCACAAAAGTCCATGTTGAGCAATGTTTTTATGTGGTCTTGATCAAACAGAGGATCTGTAAGCTCTGGAGTGAGGTGGCCGTCAGTTGTACCTTTAAAAAGAAAAGGTAAGAAGTTGTGAAATGAATGTGAAATGTGCAGATGATCTTGTTTTCGTTTTGTGACTTAGGGTGCTTCTCAATTATTAATTATGCATCCTTGTTTCCTTTCCTTGTTTCGGAGGATGGAGGAGACGAAGTATTAAGTGAAATGGCATATCCTCATTCCTCACTCTGTGTATAAAGTTTATTCTCAGTAATCAGATTATCAAGTGCATTAAAAAACCCAAATATTTAACAAGAAAAATCAAATTAAATACACACTAGAGTTCATAGCTTTACTAAATTAAAATAAGACATTCTTAAAAGTGCTGAGAGAGAGAGAGAGAGAGAGAGAGAGAGAGAGAGAGAGAGAGAGAGAGAGAGAGAGAGAGAGAAAATGTCCTACATCTACGCATAAATGTTGGTATTAATCAATAAATTATTGTAACTCTATACACCGCCTTAATGTAAACAGAAAGAAATGCAAAAACAATTCCCAATCGTATTGTTGTTTTAATCCTTTTTCTTGTACCTAGGTGGAGTTGAATCAGATGGCCCGCCCAAAAAGCTCTTTGTTGCTGGAGTCACAGACCCTGCCCACATTACAAGTTACACAGTCAGGTGAGACTCCTATATGCTGCTTAGATGGATAAGACAGTGTAAGACATAATCTAATTTTCCTTGTTTGTATAAGTCCAGACATGGTTAAGCACGTCTAATCAATCTCTTTACTCACATTCAGTGTTTCTCAGTCAATGGACTCTTCTTCCGGGGCAGCACCTGTAGGTTCAAACACCCAGGTCGGCCATCTCTCGCTTTCCCAATCCCCACCTTTCTCCTCTCATCACCCTGGCATCTAAACACCAGTGTTCATCTAGAGCTTTAGACTCCTAAATGAAGGCCAAGCTTTGGTCTAAAATAGTTTCTGTCTTCTCATTTTTTCTGGGTGCTTTCGGTCTCAATTCATTCTGAAGGAAATTCATCCAGATCACAACTTTGATTTGGAAGAATTCAAAGCGCAATATATGAAGTCAATGTCAGAGTATTGGATGTTTCCAAAATGACAGCAAAGTCTGTCAGGTGAAGCCTGTTCAGTCATTTGTAAATAACTGTTTTACCAGAGTAAGGATCTTCGGTGCCTATGAAATATTACCTTGTCTATCTAAAATAGTATTGCAATAACGGATTACAGTGAAACAATCTTAGTGTTTAAAAGATTACAGATTTAATTTTGACAAAAGGACTACTTTGTTTTACCAACTTTTCGCAGTGTAGTTCAGACTTGCTGCAATGACGTCTTTGTAATTGGTACATCATTAGCTTCCATTAATGGGGTCCAAAAGTCTAAAAACCAGATCCAGATTGAGCAAAACGCATCTTGAAGAACAGACAATAAGGAAAAAAGTATTAAATACTGTTGGGAGTAGTTGCCAACTGTTGTAAATATGTGTATAGTGTATAAAGATGTGAATAATCAGATATTATTTTTGGTAGGTTTTAAACCTACATTCTTTTATGTTTGTCCCAGGTGTCTGATATTTGTAAATATGTTTATTTTTACATGTTCATGTTAGCCTGGGCCTTTATTCTTCAATATTCTTCAGTAATTTTTGAAAATAGTACCAAAGCACTCAGGCATCTCCCACAATTTGATTAGGTTTTCAGATTACTCAGACATTCAGATTTATCAATGAGTACTGTATTACATGGATGTCTCACGCCATGCCTACACTGCAGGGCGAGTGATGCGACAAAACTAGAATGATTGATGCTTAAAGAAAACAAAGCCTAATTTTAGGACAATTAGGTTGTTTGGAGTGCAGTATAACCCAAGTATGCCCTTAAAGGATTTAGCTCAACATTCTGTACAATACAGCATGTAACTTTAATGGTTTGATCATTGATGGATGACAGTATCGTTCTAGTTTTGTGGCATCACATGGCTTGCTCAGTGCATCTTAAGAGGACGTGTTTAAGTTAATTCTTAAAGACTTGAAGAGCAGAGATGCTAAACTTTTTTGAAACTGAATTATGTACAGACGTTTATAAGTTTAAACACCTGCATGGGATGGGCTATTGTATAAATGGGATATAAAAATGTACAAGAAACCATTTTTACATTCATACAATCATGATGTTAGTGGATATCATATTTTTCTTATTTGTCCTATTTGCACAGTGTTAGATATTAATGTTAATCAATTTTGCTGTTACATGAGTGGGATCATTTACTTTTATTGTAATGGATCTTGTTTGTATGTTTTACGTTTCAGTCTGATTTGGGAAATGTTTTGGGGTTTTTGTTAGTCTGTCTGTTTCAAGTGTGTCTTTATGTTTTTAGCATAGGATGAACTTGACTGATTTTTTACTTTCAGACTGACTGTTTTAGATTGTGGCTTTATTTCTGATGGTTTTGGATAATCATAATGAGTCACATGTTGAAGTTCTTACAATAGCCCTTGAGCAAACAGAACTGGAATCCCATCACTAACATCGGCAATTTTCGAATATAACTTTATGACAAAATGCATTTTATCTGTGGCACCTTTTTTTTTTTATTAAATTTTTGCAGACATACAAAAATATGACATTAGTTACAAAATGGAGCAAGTTGTCTGAAGCTGTGGCACCTTTTATTGGTGTCCTTGGTTACAACCGATCACATATGTTGCAGAGCTTAATGTATTATCAGTGTAATGGTATATGTCAGCAATTTTGTATTTATTTTATAAAAAAAAAAATACAGTTTGTAGGTCTCCAGATGTGCATATCATCTGAATCTGTTCCTATGTTCTTGTTGTTAAATATTGGGTGGAAAATCATTGCCTATTATTTTCACACATTTACTGTTAAACTTTCAGCAATGTGATGAAATTGCCTTACAGGTTTTGAATTCCAAAGTTATTTGCACTGTTTGTCATCTGCAATTTTTGGTTGTTGTGGTCCTTGAGATTTTCATTTAAAAAAAAAAGATTATACCAATGTATGAGTGATTATGAATGTGCAATATGCATTACATTGTATACAAATTGCTGGATCTGTCATGTTTATGAAGATAATCAGTTTCATTTATTTTTTCCAAAAACCTGAATTGAATCGAGACTTGAGAATTGTTTGTTTTGTACAGTATGTAAAAACAAGTTTGCTTTATTTTCGAGTCAAGTTTATTTTATTTCACTATTAAGAAATGAAATCTTGTCATTTATTTTTCAAACATTACCTGTGAGAAAATCTTTTTCAAAAGTGGGCCATAGCTAAAAATCGAGGGTTGTGTCCGTTGAAAAAAATGTTACATATGGGTTGAGTTTTTGTAAGCACACAAGAAACATTTGTAGAAATGCCAAAGCGAGCGGCTTCTGCCTGTCGATTGTTCAAACTATATTCAGGAAGTAAAGAAAATAGTAATTTTTTTATTTTTTTGACATGTCGGTAGCGAAAGTACATTTATTCATTCTGAGTCACAAATGAATGTCTGATTATCAAAGAAGAAATATCATTTACCATGGAAAAATGTATATTATACCATATATTCTTATGAACAAGAGCATAATAAAAACTCATTTTATTGATTTTATGCTGTCTTTCTAATCTGCATGTGAAATTGTTTATTTGGAAATTGAATAGAACCAAAATCAGCCTTGCATGTTTGTTGTCGAAATGGCTTGTTTAATCACTCTGCAATGTTAAAAATAAAATATATACATTGTCCCATATACTACATACAATAGATGCTGCGCATATCATAATAGCAGTGAAAGAAAATGGTACTTCTGTAACTTTTTGCTTGCAAGGTGCCATATTCCTACAATTAGCATTTTAATTCAAGAAACATTTCGTTTTATCCAAAAGGGCCTATTAAAATACAAAAAGAGACGTTAAAAAATGTTTTACAAGTACATGTTGGTTTGACTACTGCACACCTGTCCTATAAACCCACTAATTTCAACTGTGCCTGTACCAGATGGCATAAACGAGCCACACAAACTAGTTTCTCCATCAGGTTCTGACCAAAAGTGCCACTTTCCCAATTAGAAAAAACAAAAACAAATAAAAATATTTTAAAATAACACCATTTCATACGAACCAATGGTGGAGTCGCTGATCTAAAACAGGTCTGATGCTTTTTGACCCACAGTGGAAAATGTATAACAGGTGCTGACTGTAGCCTTTACAGTTCTCTTAGCATAAAATCAAACTGCAGCTTCATTACATGGGCTGTTTTTGATAACTGTAGTCCCCCATTACATTGAATATTAACATGATAGATGCAAAATCAGCGGGACAGCAGGGGCAAATCACTGGAGTTCATTATCAGACTGGAGTCCAGATTTAAGCTCTCTAACAGAAATAAAGAAAAATGGTTTTAATGTTGGATTCCTTTAACTTTGTTTTATCATGAAATGCATTTACTCTCAAGAATAAGAAGATGACACTCACCCTGGTCAAAGTTTGGTCTTTTAGTCGAACCCTCTCCGAGCCCTTCAATATCCACCAAATCACTGTTTACATCAGAGTCATTCAGAGCACTCAGCGTCACATCTGATAATAGAGAGGGATGTTAAAACCTTACCACATGCATTGATAAAACAAAAACTGCAAGAATTCCAGGAAAATTATTTAAATTCTTAGATTTGGGAATCACCTGCTGGTTTAGGGTTCTTTATTGCTGGTTGTAAAGATGAAGAACTCTGCAATCCTGTTGTCACGACAACCTGAGAGGTTGGCACAGAAATAACACTGGGAGCCACTGATGCTGGAGGAGGTGGTAGCGTCACAGGGGTCTTCTTCATTATCTTTTTAGGGGACTCTGTGGTGAGAGGTACCCTACTGTCTTCATATAGTTTCCTTTTCACTGTGGTCTTTATCTGGGCACTACAAGATTAAAAAAGAGAGAATTTATAGTACATTTATCTATGAATGGAAGCTGCTTTTTGCTTTTCTACACAATATACTTCTTTCGAATACAATTCTAAATGATAGTATATAGTAGTTTTACACATTGAATATAATGTCACCTGTAAAATTATAGATTGAGACATATTTTGGTTCTTACACTGTGCGCTCCTTTATGACAGAGCTGATGCTGTTCAAATCTTCTCCGAAACGTCGTACTGCTGAACGTAGCATGTCAATCTCTGTGTCTGTCCATTTGGCCCTGAGCGATGGTAGGATGCAGCATACAGAGGAAAAAAATCACAGTTTAACAACACAGATTCTTTATTATAAGCAAACTTAAGATGGAAATTGCATAGTTTTACTTTAATCACTGTATTTTATTCAAACCTAAATTAATTATTAAAGAAAAGTATTCAGAAAGGGCAACCAAAGCTAAGATATGTGCAGACCTGATGATCATCCAGTTAAACTGACTTTAACATACTAAAACTCTGTATTCATATGCAGAGACCCTTTAACAGTTACATACGTGCATTTGAAATACTGTAGCTGCCGATCGAGGTGAAATTAAGTTTTATGAAGCATTTATATCAAATGTTACCCTGCAGGAGATGAGTCTGCCACTGGATGCAGCTGCATGGTCAATTCACCCAGTTTGGTGAACGCAGCGCCAGCAGCCGAGAAGATCTCGCCCACCTGACGGACATTTGTATACATTTATCTTTACACAATTATTTATATGAATATGAATAAATATGAACGATTCAGAACGGATAATGCAACTCGTTTACCTTTGTGGAAGCAGAAGTCATGCTGGAGTACTGAGCTCTGATAAACAAAAATAACACAGATATAAACCAGGCTGTCCGTAGCTAAAGCTTTCCAAACACGCTTAAAATGACTGTTTTAGGCATTTAATAAACTATTGTGCGAGTAAATTATGATATTTGTCTTATATTTGACATAAAAAATTCTCAATTAGACGAATGCGCGTAAGATAATAGTTCGAACTAAAAACTCCCAGGGTACATTGCGGCTCGAAGTCGAGGCGTGTGATTGGTCGCTTCACAGCCAATCAAATAACTGCACACAATCTGCGCAACATCCATACGAACATTACCGAGTATACGCGAAGATAGACGAATACAACCGAATTCGTCCGATATACATCGCGGCGATTGGATTGTGGAGGAGAGAGAGGCTTGCTGTCATCTCGAATGTAGCATCTTTTCTCTGCGATTTCGATAAAAAAGAATCGGTGTTTGATTTCGGGTAAAATGCCGTCGCTTTTATTCTGCGGGCCGAAAGTGGCCGCCTGTGGGATCGTGTTAAGCATATGGGGTGTCGTTATGCTGGTAAGGATTATGATCTTCGTGACATTGCTTACTAGCTTTAGCTAATGTGAATAATTTCCAACGACGGCGAAAAAAAATCGTATGGGAAATAATTAGTATATATGTGTTCTCTGTTAAAATGTGCTTGAATAGATCTTTTTAGTCAGTTATTTATTAAACAGAAAATATAAACACCTGACACAGATAACCATAGGATGTAACGTTAAAGGCCTGAATACATTTATCTCTGAAGTACTCTTTTAACACATTGATTTAACCATGCAATATATTAATCTTTACATTTTTTTCATTCTACTTATAATTCCTGGTATTATGTCCTATTTTTTTCTGCCAGTCAATGTTGGGAATCTTCTTCAGCGCAAAATCTGCTGTATTGATCGAAGATGTTCCCTTTACTGAGGAGGACATCCGTAATGAGTAAGTGGCTGTACCCCATTTCAAACCTGTCATGTGACAATAAAAAAAAACTGACTGTGTATTATGTGTATAAAAAAATATGATAAGGGTTGCATGTAAATTACACCATATTAAGAATATATATATATATATATATATATATATATATATATATATATATATATATATGACATGCATAGAGTGAAAACAGACCACTTTAGGTAAGACCCTTAAATATGCACATGTTAACTCATATTTGTGAATTTCTTGAACAGCAAAAACCCACCACAGACAATTTACGGACTCTACAATCAAGTTGGCATCAACTGTTTCATCGCTGCTGCCATTTATGTAGGTGTTGGTGCTGTGTCTCTGTGTCAGGTTCGCCTTAACAAGCGCCAAGAGTACATGGTGACATAAAGCCAGAGGACTTTATCTTCACTCCCATTATTATTTATTTTTAGAGAACTTGTGCAATGTAAAAAATGTACTATTTGTTTTGTTGTGTTTATAAAAATGGGAATTTAAATGGGCAGTTCAGCATTGGGTTCCAAAATATTAAATGCTGGAAAGGACCATTGTAATTACTGAAATGTAAAATGATAATAATAATGGAAAAATACATGTGCTCACACTGTATGTAAATGCATGTGTATCATTATTTCCTGGTAGATAGAAATGTTGACTGCACATTATCTATAAAACTGAACCCAATCCTTCCTGATGAATAGCCAGTAGGTGTGATAGTAATTGGTGTGTAGTATGTATGTGTATGGTGGGTTTTTTTTATTTAGAAATTTAAAGCGATAGTTTACTCAAAAATAAAAATTCTGTTATTATTTACTCACCCTAATGTGGTTCTTAACCTGGATAAGTTTCTTTATTCTTTTAAACACAATAGAATATATTTTGATAAATAATAGTAACCACACAGTTGACAGTACCCATTGACTTTCATAGTACATATATTTTGTGCTCAACAGAAGAAAGACACTCATAAAGGTTTAGAACAACATTAGGGTGCGTAAATAATGACAACATTTTCATTTTTGTCTAAACTGTCCTTTTAAGTCTTTGCGTGGTAAAATGTGATATCTAATGCCAGATTTATGCCCTTCAGTCAATTTTGTGTGTGTGCCGGTATGATGTGTTTCAATAAAATGAAAAAAACTTTTTTTTGCAAAATTCTTTAAATAGCAGTAACAAAATAAGTAAACATTTCCTAACACAAAAAACATCTGGGGTTTTCATAGATTATGGAACATGGAAATTAAGTATTTATGACTTTAAACACACAGTTTGCCCTTTACCATCAGGCATGCTGTCAGATTTTTACAAACAATAGTCCATCTATACAAAACTTTATTTTAAGTCTGTGGATCAAGCATCATTTCACAGGTACGTCCCAGTTCTCCTAGTTTAACACGGGCATATTCTGCTCGGTTCAGGGCCATCTGGCAGTCCTTTCTGGCTGAGTATGTTGATCCCTCATGGGGTTGACCCGTTGCCACCTTTACTCAAAAAGCAAAAAAGAGTGCAAAGTTGGTGCAGGTCATCACAGAGGCAGTGAATGTGTGTAATGCTATAATCTTTCATAATGGCATTTACTTTTTAAAAACATTTCATGCTGTTACATATTTGAAATGGAATATTGACAACATCAATGGCTAAATTAGTTTTCCTAGTTTAGTAAGAATAGTACAATGAAACGGAGTAAAAAAAAAAGACACTTTCGTGCAGCTCTTGGTTTTGTACACAAAATACTACATCATGTAGCAGAAGACGACTTGTAGACACAAACACACCTGTGTCAGATATCGGATCTGTGCACTGAGTTCATTCTCCACTCTGCTGATAGAAGTCTGGAACTGGTTCAGCTGTCTGTTTAACAAACTTGCATTGGGCATCTCTTTGGAAAGCTCCAGAACAATAGTTCCTGCAAGAAGTAATTAATGATTTATTTCTAAATGGTTAATTTATCATGTCTAATAACTATTTGAGTATGATTTGATTACATATGTGTGTGAAACAGGCAAAATTGTGAATGATTCACATATAACATCAAGTAGCGCGAGAACGTTTTGATTAAATACGGAGGCCTCTGTTCTCGCGATACTTTGATGTCAAACGCTGACCACTCTGCGCAGCGCAAGAAGTCGAACACACGAATTTACATGGACGTTACTTTACACAATAAAATTGAACTAATGAGCGATTTAATATAGCTAAACATATGAATAGTTAAAAGTAGTATCATGGTAAATATCTGAGAGCAAGGAATTACAGACCAGCGCTCTGCAGAACTGACGCGATCTCCTTCTCCACATCTTCCAGAGCTCTTAGCCTGTCATTAGCCATCTCAAACACAACCTGCAAAAATAACAAATATAAAACACAAACGTAAATAAAACGATTTGCCTACTGCACACATACTAAATGACCAACAGAATCACAGCACGATACTTTAATAAACACTTAAGTTACCTGCTAACACCAGTTAACGTTAGCTAGTAATCAAACAATACAGCTGTCGAAATCAAACAGAAAACTCAACGAAATTAGATGCCCATTATTTAAAACTACTTACATGTACAAAAACAGAGTAAAAGTTGAATGTCAGACTATATTTATAGTCACTTGTACGCAGATACACAAAGCATTTTCCGTAGCAAACAAGGTACGGCAACCACAGATGGTCAAAATGTTCACAAAAACGAGAAACCATGCACGGCGCAGACCGATTTGCAAATGACATCAAAGTACCGCGAGAGCAGTTCTTTATTGCGCTCAGGAATCGCTCTCGCGATACTTTGCCGACACAACGTCGCAGGAAATCGAACACACCTAACAAGTCACCGGTGATTATAGTGGTTTGTTTGCGTCCAATTTGGAGGAAAACGTCGCAAAATACGACTCCCGAGTTGTTTGGAGTTTGACTCAACACTAAGTGTATAAACGCTGGAAAAATAACTTTTAAAAGCATTGTGAAATAAGTAATTTCTACCATTACAAACGCAAGCATGGAGTCTTGGAAGAGTCACGTGCGGGCAGAGCTGTTTCATAGGGATTGCAGGGAGAGAGATCCTTTCTCTGGCCTCTATAACAAAGGTATGCTATGTTGTATTATACATAATACTAAATAAACAAATAACTACAGTTTGAATAAAAACCTGTTCCCCTGACAGTGTCCAAGCTGGAGGAGATGCTGGCCTTCCACATGAAGCTCTGGGAAGACCTGGACACATTCAGGTAGTGCCTAACAAAGTGTTGAAGCAGTTGAAACTACACATATATCAGTTTGTTAATGTTTTTCGATGTTATCCTTTGAAAAAGGTCTAAAACCAATCAAATATACCCAGATGAAGGTGGCACCCTTTATCTGCGAGTAAATGAAGTAGAGTTTCTTAATCAACAGGTAAAAATACTAATAATTTATACTGTATTCTTGATCAAATTTAATTCATTTTTAGTCATTACAATACAAACTGAAATGTTTTCATATTTCTTTTAATTTTCTGTATAGCTTAAGCAGACAATATCAGAGCTGACCAGCAGTTTATATCTGAAGGAGGCAGAGTTACAGTATTGTCATTCACAGTAGGTCATCCATTTCTCACATCTATTTATCATATGGTGAAGCAGTTATCAACAGGAGTCCACAGAAACGTGTAAGTGTATTTGATTTGAGACTTGTGAAGTTTTAGCGCAGTGTCGTTGCTAAGAAACGCTCTCTTGTTTACCTTTGTCTCACGTGCTGCAATCCGCGTTTGTTCTCGCGTGTCCTCGCGTGCTTTAGTGTATTACAGTAAATACAGTAGTAGTTTCGGCCATTAACGTGTTGTTGATTGTTTTCGGGCGTGGCCTGCTGAGTTTCAGCCCACATTTGAAGCACTTATAAAAACAGTCAGTCCACCGCGGCAGCGGTCGCGTGCAGCCCTCGTCGTGTGAAGACCGAAGAGTGTAAAGACCATCGACTCTACCTGCGCGACCCCACCGAGCAGGGACACCGACTGGGCACTTAAGTATTGCATTTTTTATACTAACTTTTTATATTTTTCTATTTATCTATATAGCACTCTTTTTCCTCTCTTTTAAATTTCCTATTCTTATAATTTTCACTATGTGCTTTCAAATCTCTACTGTCATTACAACTCGTAAATCTGTTGTATCACGTCGCCGTGGGAGAAATATTAATAACCTCCGCACTCTCCCACCTTCCACTATTGCCTCACTCTCTCTTCCCATTGGCTTATGGAACTGCCAATCTGCTGTCAACAAAGCAGATTTCATTACTGCCATTGCCTCACATTCTGGCCTTTCTGTTTTAGCACTTACTGAGACATGGATTAAACCAGAGGACACGGCCACTCCGGCCGCCCTCTCCAACAACTACACTTTCTCACACAGTCCTCGCACAACAGGAAGGGGTGGAGGAACTGGTCTGCTCATCCCAAAGGACTGGAAATTCCAACAGCAAACCCCCTCATGTGACAGCAACTCTTTCGAATCGCATATTGTTACTATCATCCACCCTACTAAAATGCATTTTTTAGTTATCTATCGCCCCCCAGGTCAACTTGGACACTTCTTGGAGGAGTTAGATGTACTTCTGTCTTCATTCCCTGAGGATGGTACTCCTTTAGTAGTACTTGGTGACTTCAATATCCACCTGGAGAAACCACAGGCAGCTGACTTCAACACCCTGACTGCGTCGTTTGACCTCAAGCGAGTCCCTACTTCACCAACACACAGGTCTGGTAATCTTTTAGATCTTATCTACACACGCTGTTGTTCCACCTACCACACCCAGGTCACCCCACTTCACACATCTGATCACTTCCTAATTACTCTCGACCTCGACCTGACTCCCCCTGTCGCTACATACGATCCCCCATTGGTCACGTTCAGGCGCAACCTGCGCACGCTCTCTCCCTCCCGCTTATCCTCTGCGATTGTTTCCACGCTGCCCGCTCCCAGCCAACTCTCTCTGTTAGATACTGACAATGCCACAGACACACTTTGTTCCACTCTTACATCCTGCTTAGACACATTATGCCCTCTGACATCTGGACCGGCCCGGGTCACACCTTCTGCTCCTTGGCTAACTGAGGTTCTCCGTGAGCATCGCTCCACACTCAGGGCTACAGAGAGGAAGTGGCGTAGATCGAATGATCCTTCTGATCTCTGCCTCTATCAGTCTCTTCTTGCCTCCTTCTCCAAGGATGTCTCCTCTGCAAAGACCCTATACTACCATTCAAAGATTAACAACTCACCTGACTCTCACACTCTCTTCAAGACCTTCTCTACCCTTCTTTGTCCCCCTGCCCCTCCACCTTCGTCCGACCTAACGGCTGATGATTTTGCTTCCTTCTTTGTGAAGAAAACGAAAACTATTAGCAGTCAGTTCTCCGAGCCGCCGCTTCTTGCGCATTCTCAAATCCCTGAGACATGCTCCCTTCCCTCCTTCTCTCTCCTATCCGAAGCAGATGTTTCCAAGGTCTTGGCTTCTAATCATCCGACTACCTGCCCGCTAGATCCCATACCCACCCATCTCCTCCAGGCCATCTCTCCGTCTGTTATCCCTGCTCTCACTCACATTATCAATTCATCCCTTTCCACTGGCACCTTCCCGGTAGCATTTAAAGAGGCCCGGATAACCCCGTTGCTGAAGAAACCCACTCTCAATCCTGCTATGCTAGAGAACTACAGACCCGTTTCTCTTCTTCCCTTCATTTCCAAGACTCTTGAACGCATTGTGTTCAACCAGCTCTCCACTTTCTTCACACAAAATAACCTCCTGGATAGCAATCAGTCTGGATTCAAAAGTGGTCACTCCACTGAGACTGCGCTGCTATCAGTCATTGAGGCCCTAAGGCAGGCAAGGGCAGCCTCCAAATCATCTGTGCTGATCTTACTGGATCTATCTGCAGCTTTTGACACCGTCAATCACCGCATCCTCCTGTCGACTCTCATGTCTATGGGTGTCACTGACACAGCGCTTTTATGGTTCAAGTCGTACCTCTCAGATAGGTCATTTCGGGTATCCTGGAGAGGTGACGTCTCCGAACCCCAACGTCTAGATACCGGGGTCCCTCAAGGCTCTGTGCTTGGACCGCTGCTCTTTTCGATATACATGACATCCCTGGGCTCTGTCATTCGGAAACATGGCTTTTCCTACCACTGCTATGCAGACGACACTCAACTCCACTTGTCGTTCCACCCTGATGATCCTACGGTTTCTGCCCGCATCTCGGCATGCCTGAGGGACATCTCACTCTGGATGAAGGATCACCATCTCCAGCTTAACCTTGCGAAGACAGAACTGCTTGTCATATCATCCGAACCAAAGATTCAGCACAACTTTTCCATTCAGCTAGGTTCCTCGACCATCACGCCTTCCACGACGGCCAAAAACCTGGGAGTGGTCATTGATGATCGGCTTAGCTTCACGGAGCATGTTGCCAGCACCGCTCGCTCTTGTAGATTCATCCTCTACAATATTAGGAAAATTAGACCTTTCCTAGATGAGCATGCTACGCAGGTCCTGGTCCAAGCTCTTGTCCTGTCTAGGCTGGACTACTGCAATGCGCTACTGGCAGGACTTCCAGCCTGCACGACCAAACCCTTACAGATGATTCAGAACGCAGCGGCAAGAGTGGTCTTCAATGAGCCAAAGAGGGCGCACGTCACTCCTCTCTTTGTCAAGTTACACTGGCTTCCTATAGCAGCCCGCATCAAATTTAAGGCTCTGCTCCTGGCCTTTAAAACCACCACTGGGTCAGCACCCCCTTATCTTCGCTTGCTTATAGAGCCTTATGTACCCTCTCGATCACTGCGCTCTGCCACCGAGCGACGACTTGTGGTACCATCTCAAAAAGGGAAGAAAACACTAATGCGTACCTTCTCAGGAACTGTCCCACAACTGTGGAATGATCTGCCGGTCGTGACACGATCAGCTGACACTGTAGCTGTCTTTAAGACTCGGCTAAAAACCCATCTCTTCCACCATTACCTAACTTCCTAATTACAGATTTACTATCTTTATTTAGTTACCCTTCTCTTTATCTCTTTCTCTATCTACCTTCATCTTTATCTAAAAAAAAAAAAAAAAAAAAAAAAAAAAAAAAAAAAAAAACTACTAACATACCCTTGGCTATGTATATTGTGTTGGACTTGATGAGACTATTTCCAGTGCACTTATGTATTGCTGTTCTTATGTTGCCATAATTGCTTCTATTGTTTACCTCACTTGTAAGTCGCTTTGGACAAAAGCGTCTGCTAAATGACTAAATGTAAATGTAAATGTAAATATGATTTATACAATTTCCTGTAAATCAAACCCATAACCTTTGCACTGTTAACACAGTGCTCTACCCATTGAGCTACAATAATACTGTCTGCATTTGATGACATCACATGAGTTGTAATAAAATCTATTGGGTTTTATATTTTTTCCTGCTGTAGAATTACTCGATACAGGACTGAAGCGGTTCTGTTTGCCCAGGGAGCTTCTTCATTAAAGGCCGATCTAGAAGAAAATGAGTATCAGCTGGAGTGTCAGTCAAAGGAACTGACGGCCCTGAAACTGGAGCACCAAACACAGAAAGAGGAGCTTACGGCATTGAACTCACAGAAGGAACAGCTTCTAGACCGCTGGTTAGAGGAGAAAATAGAGGAGGCAGAGAGAATTAATAGGCACAATGCAACACTCGAAAGGTGGGAACAACACAGACAAGCCATTTTATAATAGTTTAAAACCTTTTTTTATTAAAATATCTGTCTCAGAATCTTTAAAGGAAAACACCACCGTATTTCAACATTTTGCTATGTTCTTACCTCAACTTAAGACATACCTAACATCATCACTTCTGACCACTCCCCCTCTCGCTCAAACGTCAATATTACTGCAAACTAAGTGCTCTTCCGCCATACAATATACTTCTCTTTTTTTTTTATCACCAAGTATTTTGTGCCACCACTACTCGTGTAACTACTCATGTAACAGTCTTTAAATAGGGAAAACTTGGAAGTGTTTCTAAATTCAACCCTGTTTGGATCCTAATGAATGAATGGGGCTAGGCTAAATGCTAACACATTCACAAAGCGCTTTACAAAGATTAAGTGCACACATTGAAAAAAGATATTTATGTATTAATTTGTGTAAGTTGAGGTAAGAACATAGTAAAATATTGAAAAACTGTGGTGTTATCCTTTAACTGAGGGGTGCAGATAGGATTTTTTTTACCTGTGGGGACCAGGCTGTCAACAAATGATTTCAACTCTATTATTTAATTTGCATCATTTGGGCTAATGTTTGCACTAAAAAGCAATTGCGGGATAAACAAACAAAGGTAAACAAATGCTGGCCTGATCCACACAAGATTTAAAAACATCTGTCTCATGCTTTTTGTCCACTAGGTGGCAGCGTTTAGCTGGTCGACTAAAGAAGCGCTCTCGTGCCTGGTCTCGTCCACTACAACCATGTGTAGCCAACAGCAGTTCAGAAATAAAAACTACAGAGTCTTAACATCAACACCTACCGTCTTAAGACTTTAAAGACATTTTCTGTTCATGTTTCAATGACTTTTCTACCCTCTTGGGAATTGTTTTATTATAATAATTTAAGAAAGGACTAACCTTTAAGATGTGTAATAAAGCTTATTTTTAACATATTAAGCAAATGACAACGCAGTTTAATTTTTTCTTAATTTTATTTAAAAAAAATGTTTAAATAAAAATTCAGTTTTAAAAGAAAATAAATTGGCAAATAATGTTTATGGTTATTATGAAAATTGCATTAACATATCCAGTTTGTTGTTCGTTTCCCCTGAGGGATGTAAAATCTTAACACATCCGTTAGTTTAGCTTTCCCATTTTTTTTAACCAAATGCAGTCATTCAATAAATCAAAGCAGCAATATTAAATATATACAACCTGCACAAACTGTATGTGCTCAGTCACGTCACCTCCCTTACAGCAGCATTTTAAAACATGCACGGTCCACATCACTGAATCTCACGGTCATTGCGTAACACACAAGGAGGTATTATACACAAATCACAGAAAAATCCTGACTCTCCCCGTGTAAAGGAATAAATACAAGGAATATGATACAAATAGCAATTTGGCCGTTACACGCAGCCTTGCCATTCTTAACATAACAGTTGGCACGATACAAGAGATATAATTATCACATGCTTACGCAAAACTTAGTAATTCCCTGGGATCAGCTCCTTCATTAGCTTAAGTCACTTAAGCACCTTAATATCCAGGTGGGTTATTATCCATCTGTTTTCTTTCCATAAAATATAAGTCCAAACCTCAATGAGATGAGAATGACTTCATTGTTACACCCCTAAAGAGAGGATTTCTTCTGGCTATCGTGTGATGCCGATTACAATGCGAATAAGATGTAAGTGTTCAGCAATCCTCCTTGTCGATTATTCCTTTCAAGCGCAAGCGAGCAAAGTCCTCAAACACAATGTCATCATCTGCCATTAAACTGCTGTTAAAGGAACAGAAAAAGTTTTGAGCAAGAATGAAATGCAGGAATACATGTATACGAACAATGATAAAAAAACTAAAAATTAATCTCACTTTGTATCAAACTCAATCAAGTTTGTGTCAATCGGTGGGTCTAACACTGGAACAGCTGTTAAGGAAAAACCCAAGATTAGTCGACATAATGGGTGCTACTGAGGGGAGTTGCAAGACCCTTTAAACTGGTGCATCAGCCGGGTAGGCCTTTACCCCAGTCAAGTTTAAACTCTAGAAATGCCCCCCGGTGTTCACTTTACAATGGCGTAAGCTTATAATGACATTTTTATCCTATAATGTGTTGATAGGATGGATCTCATATCTGTTAACAGTTCAAAATGGCTCTTGTGACCCAAGATCCTACTATTAAAGGTGGGGTGCATGATTTTTGAAAAACACTTTGGAAAAGGGATTCGGGCCGACTACCAAAACACACTTGCAGCCAATCAGCAGTAAGGGGGCGTGTCTACCAACCAACATCGTTGCCTGGGTTGCATATGTATGGGGCGGGTCTATCAAAAGAAGGTCCAGATTCTATTGGGTAGGGGCGTGTTTGTTTAGGTGATTTCAAATGTCAACATTGGCTTTCAGAAATTATGCACCCCGCCTTTAAGTCACTCATGACTTTTGTCACAGGCACATACCTGTGGGTGAAAGGGAAACAGTGGAGTCTGTGGGTTTCGGATGCATTAGGACGAAAGGCAGTTCCACTGACACATCCCTGATGGAGAAAAAAGAAACAATCTAGCCATAATTTGAAATATTCGTGTGCACGTATTAATTCAGGAGTTTATGAAGCAAACCCCACATAAATTGTTAAGAAATAATACCCACGGCCATATTTTATCCCAAAACAAAAAAATTATATTTCTCACCTTCTTAAATAAAAAGACTAAATTGAATTGTAAACTTTGCTAAAAAGTGGACAGTCACAATGCAAACGTCATAAGTAGCACGGGTATATTTGTAGCTGGGTCAGTGAAACTTGTTTTAAAAGCATGCTTCAGGTTTATTTCAATGCACATAGTGTATTTATGTTAATTTTATGCAATAAAAAATTACATTTGCACCATTTTTATGAAAGTTAAGACTGAATGGACCTGAAAATGTCAAATGGTGCAACCGCCAATTGCGCCAAAGAATGAGAAATATTAAATATTATATCCACCTTGATGGCATGTAAGCATAATCATAAAAAATAATGATTTTAAAATATAATTTTATTCGTTATTTTTAAATGTAAATTCTAATGCGTTTTTGTAATATTTGTCCTGACATATGCTGAAAACAGCTGTTTGCTAAATAATCTTTGACAAATGATGTAAAAATGTATGTAAAAAAAATCATATTACACTAAACTAGATAATATATTAATATTTTCAAAAAAAAAAACTTGTTACACCAATTGACACAGACCGGTTACACCATATTGACAGTTTTGCAATTATCTCCTAAATATTCTTTCAAAATAAAATAAAATAATACCAGAAATGTTAGACTTGGTCCTCAAAAAAGAGAATGTATGAAAGTAAGCTGCAAATTTATTTTGAAATTTTAACCCTTTTACATTTAAATGAATCATAAGGACACAAAATAATTAACGTCACGTTATTCACTTAGCTATAGCCAACAACAATGTATGGGTCAAAATTATCAGGGTTTTTTATGCCAAAAATAATTTGGATATTAACTCTTTCACTGCCGTTGACGAGATATCTCGTCAATTAAGAGAAAACGCTTCCCCGCCAATGACGAGATTTTCCGTCTTTCCGCAATACCGCTATTATCCACCCTTCCGCAACTTTTTAAACTCGGAAGTATTGCCCTATGGCAAGCGGCTGCATGTCCGTGTCTGTTTTAAAGATCGCTCTGAATGGGATCTCTATGAAAAGTCCGTCACAAAAATGGAATTATCTCTGCTTTTTGCTCAAAATGTGGTGTTTTTGCAGAAACCTACCCATATTCAAAAGCTGATTACAAAAGAACCACTGAAGGTAGGATGAAACGTTTTTTTTTATTGTTTGAAAGCAGAGGGTCTGTTCTTTCATTTGGTATATTGTATGTTTATATATTTAAAGAAGAACATTTTCTGGAAGGCATTAAACTTTGGTGAAAATCCTGAAAAACGCTGGCGCAGGCTGGCAACTTTTTTTAAAAACGCTGGCGGTGAAAGAGTTAAGACATATTTTGTGTATGTATCAAAAATAATAATTAATAATAATATGTGTTGTTAAGGACTCATTTAAAGGCGATTTTCTCAATATTTAGATTTTTTGCACTCTCAGATTCCAGATTTTCAAATATTGTTCTATCCTAACAAACCATACATCAATTGAAAGCTTACTTATTCAGCTTTTACTTTTTTCTCAATAAAAAAGAACCTTATTTTGTGGTCCAGGGTTTGAATAAGCTTAATTTTCTTTATGCAAATATAATTTATGTTTTTAGGGTTAAAAATATGAGCATGATATGACTAGGTGAGGTTTGCCCATATCAAACATGTACATCAAGGTTAGTGCTCCAACACAGACAGGAAACATCAGGGTAACTGCAAGCAGAATACTAAACACCATGCAAATCTCATTTTTACTGCAAACCTGGAGACACACTATAGCAAGCCACTAAAATGCACAAGGGATGTATTTACCTCTCCAGCAAGCTGCTTAAAAGCCTGATGCGATAGACAGATGGAGGAAACAGACACAGAGAGAGAGAAATATAAAACAATGGGAGAGTGACAAAATGATTTGATAACCTGAATGAAGCAGCACAGAGAGGCAAAGGGGGAATTTGATTCACAAGGCACTTACAGCATCCTACAAAGCCACAGTAAGATCTACACCAGAGATGATTAGTAATGCTTTACTCGATATTGTTCCTGAAGAGTTCAGTTCAAACCCTACTTTTTGATACCTCCATGTGTTTATAGTAATCATATAGATATAAATACCTAGATGGCAAATGCAACTGACACAGAAACAGCACCATCATCTTTACACATGGATTTGACAGACAGGGTTACATATGGTGGATATGGCGAAATATGATATTTAGCTGCATCAAGACCTTGGGGTTTGATAAATTTTGAAACCAAACTCTGTAGGAAGACAGATATCCAAGAGCACAACCAATCACCTCTGATCTACACAAACAAAACCCCTTGACATTTATATGCAGAGAGTTTGCACAGACAGCACACCCAGAATAATGTACAAGTATATATGTTTACACACAGTGACTTAACTTTTAAACTGACTTCCTTAAATGACTCAAGCAACAATAACATAATCATTTAGTGTGCAAGGAGGGTTTAGGCCAATCACAAATGATAACAATTACGAGACTGGTTGGTAGAGAAAGCATGCTGACAAAACACGAGACTCACCCTCCGCGGGAGACCACCAGTTTCACTTTGACCCGATATGAGACCAAAACACCCAGAACTTCTTTATTACTCGCATCCTTTACACTGCAGAGCCCAGATACAGAAGGTGGAGATCACTGAGTCTATTCAAGAGATATGTGCTGTGGATTGTTAATGCTTAGCATAACACTCACATGGTGCTGGATGCGAGGTTGGTGTCTTCATGTTTGAGTTTTCCATCTAGTGCCAGTCCTCTCTTCTCTCGATTGTTGTTGAGGGCAGGAGTGAGCGTGTACACTTTGCAGAACGTAGAGCTGGATGCCACCTGATCTCTGCACAACATGGATTGGAGACATGGAGATGTGTGAGCGTATTTACCAAATCAACTAGATACTGAATGTTCACACTGAATGTTCAATCTGTAAATCTGAACATTAAATCAGTTAAAAGCTGAATGCTGGTTCAGAAACAGCCAAATCATTACAAGCAACATCAATTTGACCCACAAACACAAGAGAAGCCAGACAGAAAGAGATGGAAAGACAGATAGAGAGACGGATGGATGAATATAGAAAGATGGACAGAGAAACATACAGATATAGATTGATGGATAGAAAGACAGACAGATGGATAGACACACAGACAGATAAGAGATGGATAGACAGACACAAACAGACAGATAGAGATGGATAGACGGATAGAGAGACAGACAGATATAGATAGATGTATAGAGAGACGGACAGCTGGATAGAGACAGACTGTTAGAGAGAAAGACAGACAAATATGTACAGACAGACAGATATAGATTGATGGATAGAGACAGACAGACAGACAGATAAGCAATGGATAAAGATATGTACAGACAGACATACACAAACAGACAGACAGATAGAGATAGATAGACAGACCAACAGACAGATGTATAGAGACGGACGGACAGACAGAGAAATAGACCGATAGATATAGATTGATGCATAGAGATAGATGATAGAGAGAGACAGACAGACAAGAGATGATAATTGGAAAGAGATGTACAGACAGACAGACAAGAGATGATAATTGGAAAGAGATGTACAGACAGACAGACAGACAGACAGACAAGAGATGATAATTGGAAAGAGATGTACAGACAGATAGATACGGATAGACAGAGATGGAAGAGGCAGACAGACTGGTAGATGGATAGAGAGATGGACAGACAGACAGGTAGATGAATAGAGAGATGGACAGACAGATAGATAGGTGGATGGATAGAGAGACAGATATAGATTGATGCATAGAGACAAATGATAGAGAGAGACAGACAGATAGACAAGAGATGATAGATACGGACAGACAGAGATAGATAAAGAGGCAGACAGACAGACCGGTAGATGGATAGAGAGATGGACGGACAGACGGATGGATGGATGGATGGATCGAAAGACAGAAAGATGGATAGAGGGACAGACAGAAAGATGGATAGAGAGACAGATAGATAGATGGAAAAAGAGATGTACAGGCAGATAGGTAGATAGATACGGACAGACAGGGTTGAATAAAGAAACAGACAGACAGACAGATGGATAGAGAGATGGACAGACAGATAGATGTATGGATAGAGAGACAGACAGATAGATGGATAGAGACAGACAGATAGATGGATAGAGATATGGACAGACAGATGGACGGATGGATGGATAGATAGATAGACAGAAAGATAGACAGAAAGATGGATAGAGAGACAGATAGATAGATGGAAAAAGAGATGTACAGGCAGATAGGTAGATAGATACGGACAGACAGGGATGAATAAAGAAACAGACAGACAGACAGATGGATAGAGAGATGGACAGACAGATAGATGTATGGATAGAGAGACAGACAGATAGATGGATAGAGACAGACAGATAGACAAGAGATGATAGATACAGACAGACAGAGATAGATAAAGAGGCAGACAGACAGACCGGTAGATGGATAGAAAGATGGACGGACAGACGGATGGATGGATGGATAGATAGACAGAAAGATGGATAGAGGGACAGACAGAAAGATGGATAGAGAGACAGATAGATAGATGGAAAAAGAGATGTACAGGCAGATAGGTAGATAGATACGGACAGACAGGGTTGAATAAAGAAACAGACAGACAGACAGATGGATAGAGAGATGGACAGACAGATAGATGTATGGATAGAGAGACAGACAGATAGATGGATAGAGACAGACAGATAGATGGATAGAGATATGGACAGACAGATGGACGGATGGATGGATAGATAGATAGACAGAAAGATAGACAGAAAGATGGATAGAGAGACAGATAGATAGATGGAAAAAGAGATGTACAGGCAGATAGGTAGATAGATACGGACAGACAGGGATGAATAAAGAAACAGACAGACAGACAGATGGATAGAGAGATGGACAGACAGATAGATGTATGGATAGAGAGACAGACAGATAGATGGATAGAGACAGACAGATAGACAAGAGATGATAGATACAGACAGACAGAGATAGATAAAGAGGCAGACAGACAGACCGGTAGATGGATAGAAAGATGGACGGACAGACGGATGGATGGATAGATAGACAGAAAGATGGATAGAGGGACAGACAGAAAGATGGATAGAGAGACAGATAGATAGATGGAAAAAGAGATGTACAGGCAGATAGGTAGATAGATACGGACAGACAGGGTTGAATAAAGAAACAGACAGACAGACAGATGGATAGAGAGATGGACAGACAGATAGATGTATGGATAGAGAGACAGACAGATAGATGGATAGAGACAGACAGATAGATGGATAGAGATATGGACAGACAGATGGACGGATGGATGGATAGATAGATAGACAGAAAGATAGACAGAAAGATGGATAGAGGGACAGACAGAAAGATGGATAGAGAGACAGATAGATAGATGGAAAAAGAGATGTACAGGCAGATAGATAGATAGATACAGACAGACAGGGATGAATAAAGAGACAGACAGACAGGTAGATGGATAGAGAGACGGACAGACAGATAGATGGATAAAGAGACAGACAGACAGATGGATAGAGAGATGGACAGATAGATAGATGGATAAAGAGACGGACAGACAGAGAGGGCTGGATAAAGAGACGGACAGATAGAAATGGATAGAGAGACAGACAGACACACAGAGATGGATAGAAAGACATATAGACAGAGATGGATAGAGAGACAGATAGACAGAGATGGATAGAGAGACAGGGCTGGAAAAAGAGACAGACAGAAATGGAGAGAGATTCAGACAGACCGACAGGGATAGACGGATAGAGACAGACAGGATACACAGAGATGGACAGACAGACACTTACTCAGCCTCTATCTGAGCCACTGGACATTTGTACTGTGCTGTACTGAAGAGACAAATATCAGCATACTGTCGAACTGAAAGAGATAGTGAAGGAATATATAAATATTATAGAAAAAAAATGCCATAATCTAACAATGTCATAAGAAGAAAAACTCTCACCTGATATTTTAACCCTTTTGACAGTTTTGGTTGAGTTATTGGTGACGTGGACATTAACACTGATTGGTTCTCCATGGTAATACAGCTGTGTGATAAGATCAAATAATGGTTAATAATTATTCAGATATAAAAACCTTTCACAAGTATTCATCTGTGTTAAACACTAGTACCTTACCTCTTTATCTAGAGAAGCCTCTAGGTGTAGAGACCGGTCTGACATTAGGAAACTCCTCGTAGTCTCCACCATAGGCTGTGGGCCAGGTTTCTCAGGGGCGTATTGGACTTTACGTATCACTAACCGAACTGAATTTCTGTGAACGAAGGAAAAACGCTTTAAACATAACATTTCAAGGACACTGATATGCATGTGTAAACAGGGCAGATAGATTATAAGTAACAAAACACAACAGAAGTTCTTCAAACCTTTTGTGATTTTTATCTTCCATCGATTTGGCACAGAAAGCCCTGATTTCAAAATCCACCCCACAGGCCTGAAGTGAGAAAAGAGATCAAAAGTTTCTTCAAACTTCAAAAACAAACAACATGACATTTTATATCTTTAAAGGAAGTATCTAAGAGTGACATCACCTTTCCTGTGTCTTCAGGCCCAGGCTGCAAAGTAACTGAACATGGGAGGTTTTGTGGTATCTGAAAAGATAAATTAACATTCATCCTTGAATATATATATGTACCACATACGCCTGTTAATATCCTCCCAAAAAATAATGGTAGCCTGCTTACAGTGAAATGGAAAGGATAAGCATTTTGACCAAGTTTTTTCAGAAGTCTCTCTTGTAGCCGACTGCAAGCCTTTGATTCCTCTGGTATGGGAGGATAGGCTTGAAAAGTGGACACATAAAGATCTTTTCGGAAAGAAAGCCCTAACACGTCTAGGTCCTCACGGCCATATCGAAATGCACAGGTTAATGTGACAAATACTGGAAGGCAAAAAGAAAGTGTTGCTATGAAGCACGATAAGAAAACGTGACAATAACATATTTTATACAATTAGAAGACAAGCTTCAAAAATTCAGTGTCAAATACTGAAAAAAAAAACTGTTAATATTTTTTTCCTCACCTTTTCTATCTTTGAGATATTCAGGCTCCACCAAAATAACACCATCTGCAGCAGAAGTTTCATTTCCTCAGTATGGTTTCAATAATAAAACATTGACTTATTTGATGGCTTTTGATTATAAACAATAGGCAAAATGTTTTGCATAACTCACCAACAGGGTCAACGTGGTCTAAGTGATCTACAAAATCTCTTTTCCCCAGGTATACAGTTACCTGCAAAACAGAGAAAGTAAGTATAGTTTGTGCTTGTGGAAACCACTGCCGATCAAGATACAAATGCAAAAGCAAGCAACTAAAAGCACTGTGTGCTTCATACAAAGAGCAAATCACACAAACATACCTTGCAGTTGGGACTTGATTTCTTGAATACCCTTTAAAGGGATAAAAATCACTCAGATGTTATCAGAGCCAAGCATAAAAAGAAAATCTATTAGATACTATAAGTGGTTGGGTAACAAACTTTGATGTTCAAGTGAAGCAAATGGTGCAGAAGTTGAACATGCATGCAGTGCAGAGACAAATGGTGGAATGCAACAAATGGCATGCTGAGAGATCTTGTTGCATGCAAAGTCCATTATTATTAGTTCATATGCATAGGTGATATTACTAATAAAATTGATATAAAGGCTGATGAGATAGTTTAAAGCAATAATATTAAAGACGTTGCACGAATTTTACACAAGCAGCTGTTGCTAGCCTGCCCAGCTGTCCAATGTCTGTGTTAAAGTATGAAGTAATTTCTAAAAAACCCTAAGGAAATGCATAAGTAAACATAGTCCGGACAAAATGATAAACGTAAGACAGTTAAGTGTAATAAACACAAAGTTAAGTGCCGTTTCTCCATCACGTTCACGTTAGCCAACCACGTCCGTTAACAATCCAGCTAATATTAGCTGAACTGCCCTTAGCGTTATAGTGGTAACAAAAATGATAACCGCAAAGAATTGTTAAAGACTTAAAAGGTTAAAACACCTACCGGGTTCCTGCCTTGTCCCCCATAATGAGGGAGATTTCGGCTGTGGAAATTTGTGCAAGGAAACAGTGTAAACAGCAGCTACTGTGGGTGTTGTGTTGAGTCGCTGCCTGGCAGCTGCAGATGGGGGGGGTCACGTGATTCGCGAGCGGAGCTGCGCAGACCAATGACATCAACGTATCGCGAGAGCGATTCGTTTGAAGTCGCTCTCGCGGTACTTTAATGTCATGCGCCGATATGTCTGTGTAGCTCTGACTTTGAAAGGCTTATTTGAAATAAAACAATACGCCTTTTTAAATAATAATAATAATAGAAATAAGTCTGAGTTTTGAGCACATAAAAGCAGCGTAACCATAAAGGGTTTTTGAACTTATGGGGTTTTGGTACCACTTTGTAGACATAGCAATATTATTGAACACAATAGAAACATGAAATTTTAATTTTTAAGACAATTTGGAGACCATTTTCTTTACTCTCATATTTTTTATTTAGTAATCAGTGTTTTTGTAAATGTATTATATTGTAAATAGAAAGAAAGATACATCAAAAATAAAAATAGTACTAGGGCAGGCCAGGTGGTTTGGTAACAGGAGGTCAAATAAGCATATTTTGTTTGTTTTTATGTTTATTTGAAAATATAAATACATAATAATTCAGTCAATTTGATTATGAAAATATAAATTTAGATGGTCCTGTAACTTAATTGGTCAAGCATTGTGCTAGCAAAACAAAGGCAATGGGTTCGATTCCCAGGTAACACACATATTGACAAAAACATTTATAGGTTAAATGCACTGCAAGTCACTTTCGATAACAGCATCAGCTAAATGAAAATTTTTTAAATAAAATAATTACACAATTTTTAATTTTCCTCATATGTTTTCTCTTTTGTTTATTACAAATGAATGCAAGTTAATAAAATGAGATTTACACACCACTTGCTTATTACCTGTTAATAATAGTCAATGTCTCAACTTTTTAATACCTTATTTGACAGTTACAGTAGACATATAATACTATATAACACAAAAACACCATGTATCAGACAATTAAAGTAAACAGAATTACCAGATGAAAAGGTAGATATTTACATATATGTTTACATAAACAACATATTTTTCAAAAATCCTTATGAACTCATCAGCCGGTGATGTACTGTATTTACAGTGAATGCTAAATCCATCTGTTCGGGTCAGATCCGTATAGTATAGGAATCCGAATGAGTGACATATCGCACCCATCGTTGTGACAGTCCTGCCTGAGTTGGAGAGAGTCTGAGGAAGCGGATCTGAAGGCCAGTGCATGTTTGTTTGGGCAGCTCGAAGGACATACTGACAGGGCCGACCTCAAGCAAAGAGGCAGAACTTAGACCCGGAACGTCCACCTGTGGGTTTAAAGCAGGAGCTTGGTTTTCAATTTGAGTAGTTTTCACTTTATAGTTGGTTTCTAGACTTAATGTAATTTTATGTATATTTAAGTGTAATAGTTTTTAGTTGCAATAGATAATTTAAATGATTAATGTTAAAATCATGAGGCAAATTTCCCATGGCCATCTAGTGTTATGTACTGGCATTGGTACATTTAATGAAGGCAAATTTAAAGTTTTTATTGTATCAAAAACAATACCTTGAACAGTGCTGATAGCTGTGCTCCTCCTGGGAAACGTGGGATCTCCCACAGAAGGGCTTTGTTTTTAGGTTGCAGTTCAGCAGTCTGATCAGGACTACTGAGCTCTTGAGACATACTGTACAGAACGGTAAATCAATCAGTTAGGTTGATGTATAACAAAAAATAGTTATGCTAGAAATGCATCAAATCTGACCTTATAGCGCCTTTTGGAACAGGCACCGTGACTGAAACATTAAGGGCCGTACTGAATCAAAAATAAAAGCATATGTGATTTGTTCTGTTATTGACATTTATCAATTACACATTTTCCTCACTTATTAAATGTACGTAAACTGACCTTTTTGGTGGAAGATCACATCTAAGTTTAAGGAAGATTAACACCCTGCAAAAAATATTAAACCAGTTGAGATGCCATGCTACTATGATTTTACACTGCTTAAGGGGTGTTTTTTAAAATGATACACAATTTATTCAATCAAACTGATCTTTTGCTTTATATGTAATAAAATAAACTACACAAGTATACAGACCTGTTCACATAATCTTTTTCTACTGAAGGAAATAACTGAAATGGTGGTGGGCAGGGCAGCTCATCGCAAAGCTGATACTGCATCACTGTTTGCTGTAAAAAATAAAAAAATTACGTAAGGAATAATTGACAAACGGCCATTGAATTATAAGAAAATAATGCACACCAAGGTGCTAATGTGGCACGACGCGAAGCGGGTGTGCATTATGTGCATTATTTTCAAATAATTCAAAGGAGCAGAGTCAATTATTTTTACGCTTATACCACGGTTACCACAAACATTGCTTAGGTGCCTCCCGTAATCAACACCCATGTAACATTTCCTAGCAAATCAGAATACAGCATTCAACAGGCCCGTGGTATAATAACTACTAAAATACACATTCTGCAGAGCAATTCACCGTGTGTTATGACAATTTACCTCTCCTTGGCTTGGACAAACTTTTAGTATTCTGAAAGTATCAAATTCATCCAGTTTAACAGCCTGGTGAAATCTGCATTCATCTACACGCACAGCAGAACTATAGCCTATGGAAAAGAAAAAACTGGTTTAATCACAAATCTAATTAAAGATATGTGATTAGATTGTACTGTATTTATCTGTGTTGCAAATTTAACCTTTTAGCTGGGACTTTCCTATATTCAGCTCCTCATTCAGCCCAATCCGCATTTCTACAGGATTAACAGACGATGGAAAAATTCACAATCAGGCAGATAAACAGATCTTACAATATGCACATGGTGTCCAGGTGCAGCCAACCCACCTGAACAGGTCGGTAGAAAGCATTTTATCCTAATCTCTCCTTGAATATCTGCCTTCATTAGAATCCCCTTAAATAAACAACAGATTTTATAACAGTCAGTAGTTTGATTTGAAAGAGTTAGTCGAAAGATAAGACCTGTACTCACATTGGAACCAATAACCACAGATAGCCTCTCTATCACATCCACAAAGATCTCATTCTTTCCACCCTGCAGCCAGAAAGACAAAATGTGATCATGATTAGTAATAATATGATCATATTAAACCTCAAAATGTAGGAATCACCCACCTGCTCCCCTCTGCTGGACATTATAGGACGACTGGCTGCAAAACTGGGGGCCACTTTACTCTGCTGGGTCTCTGCCCCAAACTAACAAATATTAAAATAAGTAAATGATTTGGAGCTGTAACAATCTGTCTACATTGAAAGCAAACAGTAAGATAAAAATGTAAACATTATTTCAATTTATAACTTCTATTTCACATAAAGTCAAAGTTTATAAAAGGAACATTATAAAACAATTCAAACAACAATAACTTACCAAGCCAACGTTACTGAGGTCAAAAAGACTAAAGGGTTTGGATGTTACAGCCTCCGTCTGGATGAAATTTTTAAGTATGTCAGTTGAGGTGGTCTGTATGTATCCGTAGTCCTGATGATTAAAAAAAGAAACAACAGAACACAGAATGGACGTGGCTTTATCACTGTCTGATTTTGTGATATGATTTGTTATTATGTGTGTAACAATAAATCAGAAAGAACCCTTACCACCATCTCATCCAGCAGCTCATAAATCAGTGCAAAATTCATCCGTACAGATTTCTCTGACAAGCTGCCGCAGTAGTCTTTTGTCAGAGCTGCTAATCTATAACAGAAAAAACGTTGAATATTGGATAAAGGTTTTTTTTTTGCATTCTGAGGGGTGAGATCAATCAATTCGGAGTTCTAAATTATTGAAATTAGTTCACAAAGTAAGATCAAATCATAGTAATTTTTTTGTTCTGGTTCTCCTATAAAGTTGGTGAAATGTCACTTATGCCCTTCTGGTTCTTACCCCTCAATTTATACATTTTGGCATTTTTCAAATGATAGAGTTGTAGCGCAAAGGTCATGAGCTCGATACGAACACACATAAAACCTGTGTCTTCTTGAATCCACTGCAAGTTTGTTTGGTACAAAAAATGTCTATGTATAAATATAAATGTGATCTTATTCATTAGCAAATTCACTAGGAATTGAAGCCACAGCCCTGGCATTGTTAGCTAAATGCCCCACCAACTATTTTGCATTAATAAGACATTAATCATCTAATTGTTTATCCTTTAAAGGGGACATTTCACAGGACTTTTTTAATATGTCAAATAAATATTTGGTGTCCCCAGAGTGCATATGTGAAGTTTTAGCTCAAAATATCATAAAGATAATTTATTATAGCATGTTAAAATTGCCACTTTGTAGGTGTGGGCAAAATATGCCCTTTTGGGTGTGTCCTTTTAAATGCAAATGAGCTGATCTCTGCACTAAATGGCAGTGCCCTGTTTGGATAGTGCAGATTAAGGGGCGGTATTATCCCCTTCTGACATCACAGGGGAGTTTTCAATGAGCTATTTTTTCACATGCTTGCAGAGAATGCTTTACCAAAACTAAGTTACTGGGTTGTTCTTTTTCACATTTCTAGGTTGATAGAAGCACTGGGGACCCAATTATAGCACTTAAACATTGAAATCTGATTTTCATGATATGTCCCCTTCAAATTATTTCACATTCATTTCTGCAGAAAACGCACGAGTAATTCTGCATGCAAAATAAGCAATAATGTAATCATAATAAAGTGAAGGTACTTTTTACCTGTTAAGGAACTCAATTATAGTAAAAGGAGATGGGTTTGTCTTGGTGGACACCACCCAGTAAAGCCCACCCTGCCTTATGTGGAGGAAATGAAGGTCCTTGTGTGTCTGGAACAATATATACACATTCAAAATAATAATACTTATTTGGTATCAAAAAACTATTATCTATTATCTATAACATTACAAAAGAAATTCTCAAACACAGTCAGATGTCCAAAACTTGTGTTACCATGACTACCGGAGGCTGATCTCCACTCAGAGCTGTAACCATTTCATAAAAGACATTGATGGAGTCTTTGCTCGCCTCTCCACGGACTAAGATTCACAATTAAGTCACATAACTAAACAACATGATTTACAAAGATTGTAAAGGCAACCAAGCTTAAACAACATAACCTTTCTGACAACCAGGCAAACAGAAACAAACTACATGTCAGTACTTCAACTATAAGTCAGTAGGAAGGATACAGTCTTTATATATGAGGTGATCACCCTTCGATGACAAGATAAAAATTTGACTGATCATTTTAAGCACACGCGAACCCTTTTATAAAAACTATGTTACGTTACTTAAAATCAACTGCGTTATCTGCGGTTATATATTCTCTACACTGTAACATTATACAATTTTAAATCATCCTTTTTTATATACAAATTTAGACGTGCACTGCTGCTATCATGACTGTAAACAGCCGGTTTCGCTTTTTCGTCCGCGCTCAGCTATTCACTGTAACCATCACTGCCCTCTAGTGAGACGTAGTACAAACTGGAATTTAGGGAGTTTTGTGTTTTTATGATTTTTAAATGTTATATTTTAGCTGAACCCCCAGTATACATTAAACATTTTTTTTATTTTTTTAGACCATTTTTGGGTCAAATGGACAAACCCAACCCAGCGGTCCAATCCCGTAGTTGGAAAAGCATTGCAACACAATTTCATGGAACACACATAATCAAAATAAATGTATCGTTTAAATGTATGTTAAGTCGCTTTGGACTCAAAAGCGTCTGTGTAATTGTAGATTTTAATATAAATGTGTAATGTGTGTAATTTAATGTGTTGTTTATACAGAATTGCTGTTTTACATTTTGTACATATATTTAAATCATTCCTAGGCAAAATAACAAAATAATCGAAATAAAGTAAATACCTAGTATTACTGATTTTATGGTTATAAATGGTTTATAAATGAATCACAAAAATCGAAAAAAAGTCTCCATGTTCCAATCTGCATACTTTCCACCCAAGTAGTATTTAATATTTAAATTAGTATGTACCAAATCATAGTATGTTACAACGAGTATCCATAAAGCTATTTTGGTGAAAATTCGAAGTGTAGATACATGAACACTCAAACGGCTGACATTACCCACAACTCACCGAAAGAGAGCGGAGTTTAGTTGCGCTGCCCATAATAAACTAATTAAATAAATTATGCGTCACTGAATCAATATAACAAACTAAAAAGTAAACATGACATTACACCTAATTAGAGAAAAAATGTTTAAATGCAAATATGAGTTGTATTTTGATGTTTTAATTTCTTGACGATAACAGCGTCGTCCAGGCAACAGTCGTCACTTCCGTTTCGCGTAGATCTTTTTTTGCGTAGAACTCAACTTAGTAGGACTATGTCCTATGTTGTTTTGCACTCACATGTCACGAGGTCTTCCGGGATTAAGCACATTTGAAACGAAGGTATTTAAAAACATACAATACGTGCCTAGAGCATTTAATATCATTGGTCTATCTCATTCATGGCGGAGGTGGCGTTTAGCGGCTTTTGCATCTAAGCAGTCTCTAGCACTGACATGCTTTCAGTGCATTTTCCATATATAAGTTATCACTTACCTGTTTAATCCATTCCCACAAAAAATACAGTGAAGATAAAGTAAGTATATATTACTGAATGTATGATTATAAATGGTGTATAAACGAATCACATAACACGATGGATGATTTGGATGATATTAACAGTTACAGTTAACCATATCAAGTGAATAAATACATGATGGGTAAGCAGAATACTGTCATAACTATGAACATAAGGTGTAGCTCTGATGAGATTTGTTTTATTATTTATTTTGTAGTGTACAAAGACTGAATTGTGCAATAACACCTTGATGTTAAGTATGGCTGTTGTTTTACCATCATTACCATCAGCTACCCTCTGTTTACCTAAATATCTCAGATTCCAGCTCTGCCCGATCACACCTGTTTGAAACCTCTTACCAGTCTAGTACTTACTTGTCTTGCTTGCTACAGTATATGCTACTACTACTACTATAATTGAAACCTGATAAAAACTAAAAATAACATACAGGTGCTGTTTATCTTCTTTTTTTAATGAACATGTTTCATTCTTTAAATTAACATGTACAAGTGACGAAGATCAAAGGCAAGAGGTACCAAAGTCAGAAATTAGACAGAACCCCAGCTGTTTCTCTTGCAGTAAAGGTTTAATTTAGCATGGTATTCTTCAAAGACAGTGGTGCTTATGTTATCATCACCTGAATACACGCACACACACATCTGAGCAGATGGTGAAACTCTTTAAGGGTTAAGCAACGACTTGGCTGTGGAAATGAGATACACCAGGTTATCTAAATAATACTAATAGTGTGATTTTTAAGATCAATAAATGAACAGCAGAGATATCTGTTTAAATTAGTTTAAAAACCTTCACTGTTAAATAATATTCAAATCACTAAAACTAAAGGAAATGCTGATTATTGGATATAAGGAGCATCTTTGTATTTCATACTCTCTGCAGAGTCATATCTATTTTTTACAAGCATTTTAGCTCTTAAATAAAGCACCCAAAATAGGTGGCATATTGTTTTCAATAGCTCATTGGTTTTCTAAGGAATATGGTAATTTGTAAAGGAGGGGCTACTTGATCTCGACAACCAATTAAATTGATGCGTGCAATTGATGGTATTGAGTCCAGTATTTAAGAGCCTCTCCATGTGATATTCTCATAACTGAAGAGTGAAGATGAGTGCAAAGGTGAGTAACTTGACTTTCTAATCAACCACATGGGAAACAAACATTTAGATACACACTTAAATAACTTAGAAACACTTAACTAACATAAAATTGTTGTTATATCTAATGCAGTAGACATATAAATGTATTTGATTCATCCTAGTAATACCACAGTTAATGCTGTTAATTACATATTCATTTATTGATTTAAAAGATGTTTTTATTCGAGTCAGGAGGATTGCAAGCAAATTATACTATTTGTATTATTATAACCCTTGAAATATTCAACAGATAAGTTTTACATAGTTTTAAAACACTGTTTCAGGTGACGTCTTTGGCTTTCCTCTTTGTGGGGCTACGCTGTTTGTTAACTTTGCCAGGTATGATTTATATTCACTCAACTCTTACCTCATTAAGCAATTAATATTGATTATTTATTAAATCTCATATTAAATAATGTAATATTTTAGTGTTGGAGGCCACGTCTCTTGCCAAAGTTTCAAAAGACGAAGGTAAAGGGATTACACTTTCTGCACAAAATGAAATCATATTGTCATATTTAGACATAAGTATACATTTGCTTGTCTTTAATAATGGTCAATATTTGTAGAATCGAATCCAGCTGTCAGCATTGACTCTGAACAGGCCCATAATTTTCTGGCCCTTTCTCGTGTGAGGAGAGAGGCTGATCCAAACTGGCATCGCAAAAATCCAGACTTCCAGTCATACTATCGCTACTATAGCAGTATTGGACACACCGAAGGGGTAAGAACAGGACAGATTCAAACTATTTTTGCTATAGTATTATTGTTGTTGTTTAAACACTATTAGAATTATTAGTAATGCTATTATTAGCCTAAATGAATATATTCAAACAAACAAATAAGTTGCATATAAAAAGGGCTAAATCCATAGCAGTATTGTTCTGAAATGCGTAAAGGGAAATAAAACGCACACAGAGCCATCTTCTTGTCTTTTCTGAATGGTCTGATTTACTCCATTCTCTTTTAGCTCTATGAGATAGACAGAATAAGAATGCTGTACCAGCAGATGCGTCATTTGGAGATCACCTATGGCCACGATGCATCCGAATATCAGAATGCCCTTGGCTTAAAACTTAAGCCCACCTCTGCGCCCACCACACAGCCTCCACCCCCCACCTTGCCACCTTTATCCAAGGTGGATGTGATATATTTGTGTAATGTACAGGACCCCCTGTGCAAACCACGGCTTGTGTACCTGCCCACCGGAGCAGTCCCTGTGCTTTGTGATCCACGTTATCACCCAAACTGTCATTTGAGCTCTGTTCAGGACAATTCTCCACCTGTAACTTCAGAGTCTGTGGCGTCAGCACCTTCCGTCCCGGAAAAACCTACTTCACCACCTGCTCCTCCTTCTCCAATGATTACCAAAGAAACGGAGTACGACTGTGATCCCTACTGGGACCCTGACTGCCTGATCGACCACCCACCTAGACAAGTAAAGCCGATTCAACCACCAGAGCTTCACAACAGTGCTGAGAAAAAGAAGTTAAAGGAACCAGGAAACAATGTCGTCTTTAATGCTCCATTTCCCAACTATGACCCGTATGATTTTAATCAAGATTTATATGATCCTTTCCATCATGCTGCCCCTGAGTAAACAAAGCAATTTCATTTTGAGTGAAATCATTTCTGTCTATAAAGCACATTTTATTAATGTACGTTTTTCACATACATGTCAAAGTGATTAAAAAATATTTAAGTTAAATGTAAACACTATTTTCTTGTTTGATGTTGTGCGTAGGCTCAGGAGAATACATGTTTAAATAAAACATCCGCAAGAAAGAATTTAAGCACAGTATTCTCAGGTGTTACCGTAATTATACTATAATTCGAGTTGGTTTTTTGTTGCATAAATGGAAAAAGTTGCGTTTTAGTTGATCGTTTTCATTGGCGTCAACGTGGTAGCGTGGCCGAGCGGTCTAAGGCGCTGGATTTAGGCTCCAGTCTCTCTGGAGGCGTGGGTTCGAATCCCACCGCTGCCAAATACACTTTTACATTTTTTACAAATCGGATACGTTTTTAAATACTGTGGATTCAAACCTTTTTTTGATTAAACTATTTGACAAGTACAGTCTTTTACAAATATTTCACAAAATTCTTCGCAGTTGTACTTTACTTTCATTTTCTCTTTGTCTGCTTGCTATTACTTGTACAGCGACTCTATCGAAAAGGCACCGCTGGGATTCGAACCCAGGATCTCCTGTTTACTAGACAGGCGCTTTAACCATCTAAGCCACGGCGCCCGCGGGCACGTACCTCGAAGATTACTATTAAGAATAACACACAGAAACAAAAGCATTGCATAGGCACTCCCCATACTTGGTATCTGCTTGATCACATGAGTAGGCAAAAACATAGTGTTTGAAACTTCAAAACACTACAAAAATAAATTTCGACGAGGATGGGATTCGAACCCACGCGTGCAGAGCACAATGGATTAGCAGTCCATCGCCTTAACCACTCGGCCACCTCGTCACTACGCCTGCGCACCTGTGAAGTGCACTTTATAAAGCACAGTCAAAAAAAATCTGACAATTTATTTACTTAACTAGGAATCATTTTCAGTAAAACAAAATTCGAAAAGTACTAATAATTGTTGTGCTGATTTCTAGAAACACAAAAATAATCTAAACACACCAACTAAATTCTAACACAGTATAATTTAATCTCTTCATTTTACAATTTATAAAAATAAGGTTGGCTCAGATAGGACTCGTTAAGGGGTTGCAGCCCAAAACGAATACGGAATATAATCACGTATTCATTAGAATCCAATCATCATGTTCTGAAACCTTATTTCTAAGGTAACAGGTAAGGATGTACCTCACTGATGCAATGAGGAAATGGGCTCGAAAAGGTTTTATAAAAATTGCAAGCATTGTCAACAACGGTTATGTTTTATACATGTTTTTTCATTTTTACAACATACGAGACTAAATGTTACGTATATATCAATACATTCACTTAAAACCGCAAATAAAAACGGTTTTGAAGTTAATATCTCGTATTCTTTTCAGTTTCGTTAACGTTTCCCACATTAGCATACTACTTGTTTCTGCAATCCCATTGGTCGATTTAGACACCGCCCTTTTTTGTACTTGTCCAGAGTTTAAATGAGAGAGTTTTAAATGTGATTATAAAGTATATTGTATTAAATGTAAAAAGTTATAAACGTATTGATGTGAATAATAAAAAGCCTAATCCTTATGTATTAAAATAATTAAGATCATATAAACTGTCGTCTTATTGGTTTGTACTGGCTTAACGATAGCGTTACTTACTTAGCGATACTTTGAAACAAGTACATTATATAAACCAATGTGTGAATCATTTTTCGCTTTGATCACTATGTCGTGTCATAAACATGTAACGTAACATTTTACTAATATAATTGATAACGGATTTTCTCAAGCTTGGTATCAAACTTCAGAGTAATGTGATAATGCATAAATATCGTTAAACGTTAACTGTTAAATATATTTTCTAAGTTTAAATTTTTTTCCGGTCTGTGAAAATCATCAACCAATAGGTAGCGTGGCCGAGCGGTCTAAGGCGCTGGATTAAGGCTCCAGTCTCTTCGGGGGCGTGGGTTCGAATCCCACCGCTGCCAGACTTTTTCGCTTTAGACATATGAAACCTTATAATGCCACATTAATTAATGTAAACATCAACACATAGCATATTGAATACAATTTCTAATATTTAAACAATAATTAGTATTACTTTAATCCTTTAACATTACATGAACTCAGTCGATCGCATCCCTAAGTATCATAATACAGCTCCATAGTATTTTAAAATACTCGTTTTTATACAAAGTACTAAACAAAACAAATGGTTTAGGTTCAACTTTGAACATGCAAGGGGTGGACAGTTCCTTCATCCTTTCACAGACCGCCATTTTGTTTACGTTTCATCAGTCGTGAACCATATAAATAAACAAACCACGTGTGGTACAACTACAGTCCAAGCACCAATATAACCATGTCCTCTAATATGTTCAGCCCATGACGGGCTACATACATTCCCTACATCTGGCCTATTGCGTGACCGTCCTGTCCTACTGTCAACAAGCATCCTCCATCTCCTGTGCTCTCACCGCTTCCAACCTGCAGCTTCCCGGATGACGAGTGACGTCAACGAGCCATCTTTGTTCCTCTAATCCGAGCATCTATTTTTTGTGTACATAGTGACAGGAGCGAGTAGCGGCGGAGCGCCCTTATTATAAAGGAAATAACAGCGAGGCGCGGCACGAATATAAGGCGCACATCCCACACCGGTGGAAAAAACCTTTAAAAAAATACAGGGAATACCGTATCACTGGAATAACCTGGAGAGTGCATTATTTATTCCGGAGAGGGGGGAAACGCCTGAAGCAGCGCGTTCATTCGTACGCTTCTTGTAGACGCACACAAAGCCCGGTTCAAAATGTAAGTAGAAACTATTTTAAAAATAAATAGCTAACTAACGTTAGTTTAATTGTTCGAATTTGAATGTCTAACCCGATTCCTTGTTCAACTATTTGAGGAGAGTCATCTCTCTTATGGATTTGAAAGCTCGTGTATAAGAATATACAAAATATTCACCGTAACATTTATTTGCACATACGCTTTATTTTACATTTATTGGGTATACATTTTATCAATGTATTCTGACCAGCTCACTTGCTTAGCTAATAATGTAGTCTATAAATAGAGTACTAATTAGCAATGCTTATGCATTTAGAAACAGTTACCACTATTACCTCAGTAAATATGCCCGCGTCACAGTAAATCGTCACGGAAATAATTTAATTTTAACAAAGATGTGATTCGCGTTATTCTGATGTGTAGAATGAAGTGACAGTGACTACAATCACGCCTAAACACCGGATTGGACTGGTTTGGCAGGGATTGGTCGCATGCTTTTTGAATAAAAATTGTGTGATATTTATTGCAATATATATATTTGTCCACCCACATCAATGTCCTATTAAATTTTTTGATACTACTAAATAAAACGCAATATTTCTCTCATATAAAACAAGGCCCGGTTTGTTACGTTACATGAATGGCCTAGTATCGATTTTTACAAATGACATTTATACTAAGATAATAATAAAAAATACATTACATTTCTGAGTCATCGAGCTCACGCAGAAAACACGAGGCGTGATATTCCACGCGAGTTGTGGGGGTTGGGAAACGGACGCTCATATGGTCGTGTTTTACATTATATTTTTAAATCGAAATAGCTTATTTTTGTATTCGAATAATAATCTACATAATAAGCTATTTGCTGCTATTTGGTTTGGCTAAAACCAAATACAAAGAGCGCAGGTGTTCAAAGGGCGCAAGCAAAGATGGCCGTGGCATCTTTTGTGCACTTTTCTAGACGCGCTCGTTTAACAGGTTTAACTAATTGAAATGGTCCACATCCTCAAATTATGTGCATATAACCTTACTGTATACTTTTGTTACGAACTCACTGGGCCAACACATCGGTGCGTTTCGAAATAATGCTGTTTATGTGTCTAGCTTTTGCTTACTTGTAATAAAATAAGTTTTGTTATGTCAATTATTTATCTAGTGCAATTATTTGACAGTATATATGTTGATTGTGACGCAACAGTCACAGAGACACGCACGCGCTTCGTGAAGGCCTCGTGTGGGGGTGGGGATGTTGTCCCCATCATCCAAATGACCCTGCCTTTGCCAATTTTGCGTAAAAAGACCTCTAAAAGATCAAGTTAATTCTTGATTGGTGTCACTGTAAAACTGAAAGGGTATTTGGGTTGCTTGTAGGCCTACCCTAAAAATGTAATCACATATATTTTTCTAATTTATTTTTTCAGCAAGCATATGAAAAATGGCCTTGCATAACCAGGCAGCTGTCAGGGGACAATACTGTGTATGCATTTGATTGTTTGCCATGTTTCATTAAACAGTCTCAAGGCTCAAACATTACATATAATGCATTTTGAAGTTTAAATTGCAAATATTTCATTATTTGTCTAGCCATAACATATCAATGATAAAACATACAATTTTGTCATTGACTAATATATCATTTAACCTTGTGGTTACAGACTTGCCCTTAAATCTGTTCCTTTAAACCTCAATTTAGTAGCCTATGCTTCTAGATCTAGGCCTGAATAGATAAATACTTAGAAAAATGTAGTTTATTAAATTATATTAATTATAAAACGTGTTAATAGATTTTTTTTAATGTGTTAAATGGACATGGATTTGTTTGAATAAAAATCTGTTTAAAGTATAAAAAAGTATTCTGACATTTACAGTTACATTGTGACTGCCGAACTTTTACGTGAATAACCATCACCCAGATCAAAGCGTTACTGATGTTTCTGTGTGTACAAATTAGAGCAAGATTTTATGTCTAAATAACTTTACGTAAATAGAAGTGAGGAGAAGTAAAATAATTTTTTATCTATCTATCAGATCTTTAATTTATTTAAAAATGTTATATTTCTGATCTTATTGAGATAAATCCACCCTCAGAAAATCAGGGATTACATGGAGAGATTTCAGAGGTCACCTTTATCCAGAGTTTTGTCTTCCTCTGGTGGCTAATAATGGTCTTAGTAAGGATATGCAACAGAAAAACAGCAATTATCTCACTGTTAGCAGAATATTTCAAATGAATCTGGACAAATTCAAGTGACCCTCAGAAAAAGAGCAATAAGCAAACAGCAACAAGTAAATAATATGATGTATGTATCTTTTCATGCCTACATTACATGCCAAAAATGAAAAAAATAAGTACCAAGTTACAGATACATATTTGTTGGTTAGGATGTAATTTTATGTACAAATATTCCACATTAAAACCACATGGTTTCGAGTAGGAATTTTAAACTGTTTATCTATTCTCAAATATAATTTTAATCAAATATCATGAGCTCACCAAGTACTGTATTCGGACATTATTTTCCGCTATGTTCCTTATATCCATATCATGGTTTGTTTTTAGGTCTGCACCAGCCCCTGGTGGTACCGCTGGCCCAGATGGAGGTAACCAGCCTCCCAACCTCACCAGCAACCGTCGCTTACAGCAGACACAGGCTCAGGTGGATGAGGTGAGTGAACCCCATTTCCACAAACCTTCGACTCTTTGCTTTAAAAAAAGGTTTTTAAAATATATATGGTTCTAATGTATATTTATTAACCAGCAACCTCTATCTTTTTTCAGGTTGTGGATATTATGCGTGTGAACGTAGACAAGGTCCTGGAGAGGGACCAAAAGCTGTCCGAATTGGATGATCGGGCTGATGCCCTACAGGCTGGAGCCTCACAGTTCGAGACCAGCGCTGCCAAGCTCAAGAATAAATACTGGTGGAAGAACGCCAAGGTAAACAACGCAAATCATCTCTAATGACAAATAAAAATCAGCAAAAGATAAATCAGTGACTGCAAGACAACCTCTTTTAAGTGTGCAGGTTCACTTATCTAGAACATTTTATCTGAATGTTAAGCCCTAAATTTAGACCCAATATATAAACAAATGAGTTTGCTGCCTAAACCTAAAAAAGCAAGTTGGTTGCCTTAAAATGTCAAGGCAATTCAACTTAAAAATATTAGTAACTTTTAGCCAACATGGTAACTTGAACCACCATATAGTTTTTACAGTGTACATTAACTTATGTATGAAGACAAACATTACATTTGTTGCTATTAGGGCCGTCACAATGATTAAATAATCATCTCATCACGATTGTTTGACCTCGTCGTGATGATTTCAGATCACCGCAATGATTGCACATCTCTCTAAAAAACACAAGGGGGAGCTGCAACGCCTGTATAAACGAGACCGTATTACTTTTTTACTACTTTTAAATATGTGTTATGTCTATTAAGATTAACTGCCAGGTAAACCTTGCAAAATATTAAATTTAAATAATCACAACAATGTGTGAAAATTATTTCATGAACAAAAAAAAGTATGGGAATTAAATGTCAAAGAAACAAAACAGACGGTTAATCATCATAACCATCAAAGCCCCAAAACAGTCAACTAACCGCAATAATCGACAAAGTTATCAGGCAATTAAAAGTCAGCCAAATTTCATAATCGTGACAGCCCTAGTTGCTATGATCACTAGCCAAGTATACGTATGACAGAATTGATTTCTGCTATTTATCTTGTTCTCTTCATTTTTGCCACATTTTCTTTAGATGATGATCATCCTGGGGGTGATATGCGTGATTATCCTCATTATTATCATCGGTAAGAAAACTTCTTGAATGGCACAATGCATGCAATTTATTTCCATATTAATTCCAATTGGATATTCAGTGTCATAGTGTTGACAATAAACATCATCTGCTTCTTAACAGTGTACTTCAGCACCTAAAGCGCGACGTTCCTACCCCACTCCGACCTCAAGAACGCCCGATTCGAAGACAAATCCCTCCAAAAATGATCCGAGAAATGACTTCTCACAACAATCGTATTTATTTGTCCTCAGTGAGTCTAAATCTGTGCCCTTGCCCCCTCTGCCTCACAGCTGGACCCCTGTAACTTCTCATCTGTCCTGTAAGTGGGTGTGTAGCCATGTGTCCTCTGTAAATACCTCTGGCTTTTCTGAAATACTGTTCATACTCCCGACTACTTGTGAGAGCACCGATTGATAAAACACAACCCTTAGAATATGATAAGATTATACGGTATATATTCGAAACGGTCTTTGTAGAGTTTTATTCTGATATAATGGTTTTTGTAGTTTGTGTGCGAGTGTGCATTTGTATATTTTTTTAAGTTTTGTAAAACTTATTTTGCTTTAGGTTTCAAACTACTGCCTCTTGATCTGGGTGTTTGTATATTGCACGCTATATTTCTCTTACTCAATGAGTATTGGTGTGTTTTTGCACAAGTGACTCTTAACTCAATATTCCCAATTTTTACTCTATCTCTGACCCCTACACATAACCCTCTTTCTTTCTTACTCTATACAACGTAAACTGCCACAACAGATCGGACCAATGACTGTAGATGTTTGTCTTAATTTCGATGTCTTTAGTGTCTTATCTCTTAAACATTCCTCGATAGCAGTGCTGTCTATAAAACACATACAGTGTAAAGTAAGTGTGTTTATCTTAAGAAATTAAAACAACGTCCTATATGAACCGCACAAAGAAAATCACACGGGTTTGTGAAGTCCATCGCGCTGTACATTCAAAGAAAATGCTGATATCAAAATTGGGTTAGCTTTTTAAAGGCCAGAGAATCTCCATACAAATGAGTGTGGCTCCAACAAAAAAGGGGAAATATTACCATGCACAGAAAGCTTGTTTTTTGATGGCGCTTTTTAATTGGTTAGACTGCAGGTGCGATGCGAGAGAACCATATGTTGTGTTACTTTCTCACATCATATCAACCTCTGTCAGAAGTACTGCCAAACCAATGCATGAATTCAGCCGTCTGAAAGCACACTGGTTCGCTTTACTACGTTATGGTTCTCTCTCTTATATATAGATACTGCCTTTATAAACTATAGAAATAGATTATATATGTATATTTGTACGTGTGATGCAGGCAGATATAGGGACCAGATCTTTCTCTGTGTGCCTGTTTATTAAGTTCAGCTGTAGTTTACACACTGCCGAGCACCTGAGGGGACGTTTTTTCTCTATCTGATTTTTCATCGTGCCCTTGCCGGGTGCTATTGTGCATATGCACGCCTCCATCACCATCACCCTTCAGTCTCACCCAACCAATCTGTCGACAAGAAGCAAGCCAGGCATGAAGTGTGCATGTGATCACCCCCACCTTCCAAGTTCATCCGATGTGTCGGTGTTTAACACCATGCGCTCTAATTTCCCGAATAGCTTTTCTCCATTTATGCCTGCATGTGTAGATTTTGTTGAGGACCTCTGTATTCGTGCTTCGGCCTAAAAGATTAGACTGCTTAGACTTCTGCAGGTATAGAAAGGATGTTACCATGGTAACTTGCTTATATGAACTGGAGGGAGGGTACAGATTAGCTGATTAATTGTGACAGGAGGCGGAGCCACCACAAAGGGGGCGGTGCTAGAGCAACGATCCCACTAATGTGTTTTCAGTGAGCATTATCTGTCCGGCAAAGCTTGAGTGAATTATGACATAGATTTGAATATAGGAACTTACTGAAATATTTAGTTTATAGGCTTTCTTTGCTTTCACATTCTTTCATTCATCAAGATTTTCTCTTTTTTAAAGGAGACAGCCTTAGTACATTTTATTAATATTTATTAACTCCGAGTAAAAATGACCAAAGACCATGTTATATCTTGCTTATACTGCCAACTGCCGTCAGAAACAGGTTAATGGACAAATCATTCCCCTTTTCTCTATAGGATCTCTGGTTTTTAAAAAGCTCCTATCAAAAGAAAAAAAAAATCTCTCTGAAGTTACAGGTCTATCTTTATTTACTTGAATATTTTATTAGAAAACAATTTTAACAGGAAAAGTAATTTTAAATCCCAATACAGCTGACCCGACAGAAAATAATAGCACAACGTTTTCGTTAACTCTGTCTCTATAATGCTCAGTATGAAATATGTAATGTAACACTTCTTTGCAGCTGTTTAAAGATAAAAAAGACAAAAAACTGTACTGTTTCGTGTTGTAAAGTGGGGTTGGTGTGGGGGAAAGGGGGTCCTATTTGATCAAGGCATTTAGTAAACAGAATTAGATCAAGATCGGAAAATTTTAAGCAAAATGATGTATAATATTATGCAAATACAAAGATTTTCCTCCGACAGTATAACTAATCCATAAACTCACAATGGGGTAGGACTCAAAAATGTTGTTCACAAATGTAAAGGATTCTAACAGGGGAGGGATATTAAAAACACGCTTTTTCTTTTTGTGAGTGTATGAAGACATTTTCTGTTTCGTCTTGGCACTTTTGTTTCGTTCAGTAATGTGTGGGTTGAGAGAGGCGGTGGGAGAAGTTTTGTCATGCCAGCTTGTTAAAGACATTGCATCTTTTTAATTGGAGGGAAACCAGAGAAGATGCAAACCTTCACCAGACTGGCTCAAAAGCCACAGTGATTTCTCCATTACACGCATCACACAGTTGTTTAGATTTGAAGTTTTGTTTACTTTAAGCAGAAATTAGTTAAGGCTTACGCTGATGCTGTGTGGCACAGCTTTACTGTGCGTAGTCAATTTTATTTTTTAAATATTTAATTTAAGATAAGAACGGTGACCTACGATATCAAAGTAATACTGGAAACTAAACCCTGCCTTATTAAAGGTTAGCGTATCCGAAGTTTTTCAGAAAGCTTGTACAGTGTATGACTTAAACACCAACTTTACCTGGTTGCTATCAGTTTAGAGATGCACCATCAACGATAAACCGTTTGTTGAGTGTTTTTAGAAAAGAGAAAGAATACGGGCATATTGCCAGAGGTTAAGCCCATATAAAGCTTTGCGCTGGTCTTGTAGAAATGCATTGAACCGATAGCCAAGTTGTTGTATTAATTTAACAATTTTCATATTTATTTGATTTTATTTGAGGAGGAAATGTTTAAGATTGGTATTACCCCTGTTCGTCTGGACTTTCTGGAGGGACTAGGATGGAGGATCATGGGTAATGCGGTCTTTACAAGATTTGATGTTTTTTATTTATTTATTTATTTATTTATTTGTCTTATTATTAAACAGAACCATGTACATTGTAACAGGGAAACATTTGGTAACCAGACGTCCATTAAAAATCAGTTGTAGAGTTAATCTGTCAATGTCTACTATAAGGATGAACCTCTTGGGAAAATATAAATATATATAAATATACATATATATATTGCAAAAAAGACAGTTATGATGACCTGTGTTTATTGTTCCAACTTAGAAATTAAAATGTGTGTGTGTGTGTGTTTGAAAACAATGACGACATAAAAAATAAATATATAATAAAAACGGGTCTGTGTTGATCATTTTTTAAGACACTATAGAAAGATTATGTGTTTGTGTTATTGTATTTAGAAGTATTATTTTAAGATATTTTCTCTTTTTAAAACAGTACTGAAAGGGTACTTAAAATATGCCCATTTTCCAGGTCCCCTAAAGTTAAAGATTTAAATTTCCCCCCGTTTGGAATCCATTCAGCAGATCTTCGGGTCTGGCGGTACCACTTTTAGCATAGCTTAGCACAATCAATTGAATCGGATTAGACCATTTAGCATCGCGCTCAAAAATAACCAAAGAGTTTGGATATTTTTCCTATTTAAAACTTGACTCTTCTGAAGTTACATTGTATACTAAGACCGATGGAAAATTAAAAGAGTCTGCGCTGCGTAATATCAATATCGAAAATCTTTGGTTATTTTTGAGCGCTATGCTAAATGGTCTTATCAGATTCAATGGATTATGCTAAGCTATGCTAAAAGTGGTAGCGCCAGACCCAGAGATCAGCTGAATGGATTCCAAAATGATAAAAATCAAATGTTAAACTCTAGGGGAGCTGGAAAACGAGCATATTTTCAAAAGAGTGGAGTGACCCTTTAAAAACAAAGCCACATGATTGGCTGAAATATCTCTTTTGTCCTGCAGAGGATGTTTACAACCATGATCCCTTAAAATAACATAATATACACCTGTCAACAGACTAGATTATAAGGGCAGATTAGTGTGAATAAAGGTGAATTATATGAAACAACAAATAATGATTTCTGCTGTCATCTGTTAAAACAGATGGTGTCATGTTTAGACTGCTAAAATACCAAAAAAAAGTGAGTCACTGTTAAAATGTAAATCATCCAATTTGATGGAAAAGCGGTGGTAATTACAGCTCTTTAGTTTAACACACCCACATGAACACTCGGTCATTGTCCTAACAGTACTGTAAATTTTCACAGGGGGATCAGATGAAGAAACATATAGCTAATACATGCTACCTGTACTAATATTTCAGGATTAGGATCTCCTATCAGCTGATTGAGAACAGGGGCATTGAAATATGACTTCTGGAAAAAAAAGTGGCACAGTGGCCCTAAGTAAATTTACGTCAAGAGGAAAGTTGAGTCATAGTAAATACATAAAGGATTATAGGAAAATGTGACCCTCCCTGCCTGTAAAACCCAGCTGATCGGATGAGAAAACTGTAATAATACGCCATCTACTGGACGCGTTTAGTACTACAGCATTGCTACCTTACACCAGTTGTAAAACACTCTCACAAATATCAACTTATCTTGTTTTCTTTATAAAAATATAATGTTAATGCAACCAAATGTATTGCACAAATCATATCATATCAAAGTCTTTAGTGTATTGTATTTAGTATAGTAACTCAGTGTACTGTATAGTATACTTAAGTAATATAGTATAGGTATTATTACATCTTTGTTATTAACTAGTGAATTGATAAACTGAATAAAATACTTATATTCGTATCTATAACAAAAAATACAATGACAATATATTATGGTTTATAGACAAGTTTTGTTCATACACTATTACATAGTAATAATCTTATAATGGCATTAACATCCGATACTATTTATTAAGGCTCACTACTTTTTGTGTGTATTTGATTTTGTGTGTTCATTGGGTAACGTTATTGTGTAACTTCTTACCAAGTTTTGTCGTGTTAAATTGCTTGTGGTCATAGCATCCTCGAGTCACGGTCGTGTGGCGATACTGCGCGGTTTTTTATAAACAAAACGAATGCAGTCATGTGACAACATTTTTGCACAGTTTTGCTTGACATCACCCTCACACACCCACATGTGTCGGTGGCAGGTGGACAGACGAGTCGAATACGAGCAGGCACGAGGTACGAAGCATACGACTCGGCAAGACTGAGGTGAAATCGTAATGACAATAAATAATGCGCATTTTAAAAAAACAACAACGACCTCCGATCAAAAATATATATAATCTATGTGAGTTGAACAAACTAATCAATAGACTACTACCGTTATATATTGAATCTCATTCAAAATAGCCATGTATTAATCTTGTGTAGCAGTGGCTAAATTGGTCTATGCGCCTCTAAAGTAGTTACTACGGTTTTGTTGAGGTCGATTTAGGACTCGTTGTCCCTTCACGTCCGCAGAGTTCAGAGGGAAATTCTGATACAACGTGACAATAAAGGGCTGAACGTTTAAGGCTCGCCCAACCGTCCAATAGCAGCACTCGTTTCTCTATGATGGGCGGGGTTCCGAGCAGAGCAGGCGGAGCTTTTATAAGACAGCGACTAATGAGAGTGGTTTAGGGCGTGGTTGCAGACACGTGAAATTTGTTCCCGAACCAAGAATGTTGCTGATGTTCACGCACAAGTAAACAGACAAGGAAACAATACTGTAGTGCTGTATACACGTCCGTTTGGATACAAGCTCGAGAAACAGACATGCAATGATTTAACCGAAATGCATTTACGAGGTAAGAAAAGCTGATTGTGACAGTTTGTTAACTTGAGTAATATGCACAGATTTGTTTACAGTTTATGTAGATTTATATGTTTATTTAATATGGCTCTGTTTTAGGAAGTTAATGTTTACAGATGGAGGGCCAACAAACATAGGAATCACTGGCTCTGTACAGGTTTAATATAATACTGTCAGATAATAATACATTGAGTTTATAAAAATGGCCAATGAATATTAATGTTGATCAAAGAACATAACTTAAAATACTTAACTTAAATTTAAAGGGGCGGTTTCTCGGACAGGGCTTATCCTAGTCCCAAACTGGGAAAGCATGTTTATGATGCCTTAATTTAAAAACACCTTGCATGACATATCTTAACATATATGAGCACTGTATTTTTCCTTAAGATGCACACCTGTAATGTTTTTTGTAAGGTTTGCTTGTAAAAACGACTTAAATGTCCTAATTTGACTTAGGGCCTAGTCCTGGATTAATCTAAACCCTGTCCGGGAAACCGCCCCATAATGACTTAAAATAGTTTATGAGGTATTGTGTTGCATTTTCAATGGCTCCCCATAATAAATTTGTATAGTGTTTTAGTTTTCTTTTCTTAAAGGTCACTTTATAATGCATGATGACACACAAAATAAATTGAAGTAAAAACCGAAACAAATCAAAAGGCAATAAAAGGGATGCAGGTTATCATTTAAATTTCATGTTTAATTATTTTTAAATGCTCAGTCACATGTAGATTCATGCTGACATGTATTGTATTAGGTTGAACACAACCCCCCACCCATATAAATCCAAAAACCTCACACTTTTATCAAGATAAGTGCTACAGCAGTACATCAAATGACACATCAGTAAAATAATCACCCTTTATATTTTATATACACGCTGAAAATTCTGTTTTGTTTGCTGCTGTTGGTTAAACCCCTTATTATTTATTTTCACTTCTACTACTGTTTATAGGTACTTATTCAATACAATTCAAATGTATTTTGATTATGCTGATTGCATTCACAATATTGCATTGCATCAATACTATGCATTTTTACTTACACAGTCATAAATGCATAATAAATGTATTAGTGAATAGAATTAAACCCAAATACAAATTTAAATAAAACTGAAACTATCCTAAAAACTTGTGGCAACAATAGTCAAGCCAAATGCCAACAATAAAGCAAGCAGTATTCACTGGCAGTGAAATGTTGTTTCTAAAAGTTTCAGAGGTGAAAGATGAAAAAAATGTTGAATTATTACAGATGCTAAGAAAGTTAAAAAGATATAAAGTCCAAAACTGTTCAAAACAGCTGTGCTGCGTGTAGTTTATAATGTATGCTGTGTCCAAGTAACTAGTTAAATGAAAATAGTGTAAATGTGATTATTTAACAGATGTCTGTGTGACCCATAGGGGCTACTCATACTCCCTAAGTATGTCCCTAAAAACCTTTTTTTTTTCTTTTTGAGGAAAAAATACATTTTGTTAAACAAAATATGTTCGTAAATCCCCAATATAAAGGAAAAAAAGTATTAGGAAAAAAGTTTTAATGTAAATCATACCTAATGCAATGTAACTAAGTATTCAAAGACATTCTCATGGTGCTATATGTATGTTATAATAGACTATGCATGCAATGATACACTTGGCTTTATACAATATGTAACAGGGCCCTATGTTTTTAACCATCGATGGGTCCTAGGTGTTGAAACTGTAGAAGTCCCCATGTCTTTATGCCTTTGTGTGCCGAGATGCCAAACCAGAAATGTCTTTGGCTTTTGAGTTTTTTATAAATGTTCTGATCTTGCTTACCTTGTTTTTTTGTTTGTTGTTTTTCTAGATGGTTTGCAACTCAAAGACAAATAAATGGATCTAACCAATAGGAAATGACAATACTACACTTTATTGTGCCAGTTATTTGTTTTGGATCAAAAAGTCCTACCCATGATCCATGATTGTTCAAAGTCATTATGAGTAATGATAAATTCCCAACACCTTTAAGTAGTGATGTGACTCTAATGAGGGGAGCCATACGTAAAGATGGAAGGGCGAGCCAATCGAATGCATCTCCTGGAATGATTGACAGGTCTCTCGTCTGTCACAATCAGCTCAGACTCAACATCTCTGCAGTTCCTCAGCCATCCCATTCAGATGACACAGATGCCCACTCCAGCGGGAACGATTCAGCCGAGAGGGAGAGCGAAGGGCGCATGGGAAGAGAAACATCCACCTGCAGCTCTCGCCAGGGAAAGGGTTCAACCACTGAGACTACAGAAAGCAAGAGGTAATTAGTCCAGCTTAATTTTAGTAGGAATCCCTGTCAATGGCGTTTATATCAAAGTTTTCAACTAAACACCAGCTTAAATAAATCTGGTTACTTTTGCCCGATGTCCTAAAAAGATCACATATAAGAAATTATGTGCACCCAGAGACATGATGTCAGCAAGTTACCTCTTTTTAAAAAAGTTGGCCAACCACAACACTCCCTTTTGATAAATAAACGGGAAGGGTTTCACAGGCCATCTAACTGTTGTTGTTACTTGTTAATGTATGATCTGTTTCAGTATTTGGGCTGCTAGTTCAACTGTTTCATAACCTTGACCCTTAATAGGCATGACACTTAATCTAAAACATGAAAGACAGGGAAGATTGGAGAGAGATGGCACATGTTTACAATATTAATCATCATTCAGTTAGTCAGTCAGTTTAGGACAGTTTGCCTCTGCTATGTGATTGAAACCTTTTTGGTTATGATGAGACAGAAGTGGTCAATCCACCCACGGTCACTTAAAACATTTCCAAACAACCAACAGAATAAAGAGCGCATATTTTCTAATGAGTTTTACATTTTTTTATTAGGATTTTTATTAGCTGTGTGCCATCCTGTGGTCCACATAAAAAGCGTATATTAAACATATACGTGATGAGAACATTAAGCATACATTAACTAACATTACAAACAACAATTTTTTCTTAAACATATTTTTAACATTACTATATTATGCTAATATTATATAACAAATATATACAATTATTTATTTATATTTTTCCATATTATAGAAGAACTTGTCAAAACTATGGAATAACACAAATTTAACTACAAAAATGATAATAAATTAAAATAAAATAAATTAAACCTCTTTTAAGCAGCTTCTTCAGGTCTTACCCCAATATTGGCTATTTTCCTGGACTGGGTTTAGATTAAGCCAGCACTAGGCCTTAGTTATTTTAGGACATTAAAGTAGTTTTTACAAACATTGAAATTTTTTAAGTTATGTCTGTGCAAGCTGTTTTCGGTGAAGATGGCTCAAAAATGCATTTTAGTCTGGAACTAGGCTTAAACCCTGTCTGGGAAACCTCATTGAGTTTATCACATCTATTGTGTATTCTTATTGTCAGAAATTTTTTTAGTATGCGGTCTATGTCATCCACTTCAAAAATTTTTTCGTTTTTATTACTATTTTATTTTTTTCTAATGAAAGAAATTAAGATGTTAAGCATAAATATATTTTGTCAACAAAAAGTAATTTAAAACGCAGGGCTCCAGACTTCCCCCAAATGGTGGCATTTTGCCACCAAAATTTGAGAGTGTGCCACTGAATTTTACATCCAGTCACACATGTGCAGTAAATTTGACCTTTTTTTCCGATGTGACAGTGAATTTGAAACAGCACATTGTACTTTCTGCATCTGTCATCAAAGTATGTATTAGTAATACAGTGGAAATTTGTAGAAATGTGATTTAGATAGCATGTTGATTTACGGTGTGTGCCCCTAAATTTTTTGGTTGCGCCCCTAAAATTTTCAGTTGGGGGCCACTATGCTCCTAGTGAAAAAAGTTAGTCTGGAGCCCTGGACGTATAGGCCCAGTTTTACAGACAATGCTTAGATTGAGCTAGGATTAGTTTATCTTATTTAAATTAGAATATTTAAGTAGCTTTTATAAATGTGACTTAGAAAAACATTACTGGTGTGTACATCTTGAGATTAAACAATGGCACTGGTATAAACATGCATTTTAGTCAGGTAGTCTGTGAAACCGGGCCTTAAACATACAACTTTAATACAATTTCACTTTAAAAGTTTTTTAAAGATTATGCAAAACATTTCAGTGAAGATTTTCCAATCTTTTGACTGATACTGTATCAAATAAAATCACAGCCTGACCCATTATTACTTGTCTATCAATTTCCTCAATCTGCAGATAGGATATTAAAGTCATCTATTTTCAGTACATCTTATTTGATGTTGATGAATTGTACTGTGTCAGCGTAAATCGATTTTGTACCAGAATATCATAGAAATTTGTTTATAATGAAAATTTTTAATGACCTCTTTAAATATCTGGGCTACTTATACAAGAGTTTTTACTGTTTCGTAACTGTAACCTTGGGCGTGAGACTTAACCTGAAACGTGCAAGGAAACGAAAAGCGAGAAGAGATGCCAAACGCTTACAGTATACCTAGATCATACCATTTAATGATGCAATTAAAGTAGTTTGTAAGGTACAAGTGGTTCTCGGACACACCAGTTTTGCGAACGGTTAAGGTGTTGCCGTAATTACGCTTCACTCAGTAATTTTAAAATCAATCATTTTGATGGCATCATAATACGTGTTGTTCAATGTTTAAGTTTTGTATAAGGTTGCATTGATCTTTGTTGTCGGACCACTAATGATTTAAACACACAGAAAAGTACCTGTATTAATACTATGTAATGATGTATTAATGTCTCCTTTCCCAGCTCAAATGGAAAAAGCCCCTCACCGCCTAGCAGCTCAGTTTCGTATAGCGCTTTGAGTGGCAGCTCGGAGCAGGATCACCCAAGCTCCCAAAGTGACCAGCCGGCTCGGCTGCAGACCCAGAGAGAGCTACTGGGGGCCCTGCGCGAGCTGAAAATTCGGTTGCCGGCAGAACACCGCAGAAAGGGTCGATCTAGTACTTTGGCCTCGCTGCACTATGCACTCAGCTGCATCAAACAAGTCAGAGGTGAGCGATGTTTGATCAAACCTTTCTGAGAGGACTGGACTACAGTACAAAACAACCCTGTAGGGCCACTATCCTCTTTATCTAAAGTCATGTGACTCCATGTTCTGTGCATGAAAGTGTGTTTTGCTCTTTTAAAGCTAATCAAGAGTACTACCATCAGTGGAGTGTGGAAGAGAGCCATGGATGTTGTTTGGACTTGTCGTCATTTACTATCGAAGAGTTAGACAACATTACTTCTGAGTACACCCTTCAAAACACGGTACGGTTGGGCTCAGGCTGTGACAAAAACTGTAAAGTTTTTGATATTTGCTTGTTTGTTTACATGACAACAGCATTTTGGGGCTTTAAAAATGCATACTTTTGAAGACGAGTTTCAAACTGCAAGTTTTTTGAGGATGACGCCTTGTTATCACAAGTGACCTGTGGCGGCTCGTGACTGCTCATCCGAGGGGCGCAAATTCAAAATATGTGTTCGTAGTGTAGTATCATGTGTGTTGCATGTGTTTTAAAATATGTGTTTGTTGCGTCATGTGAACCATGTGCATCACATGTTTTGTCAAAATAAGTGCCTGATGCACACGCGTCAAAAGCGTTTATAATAAAAAAGACGCTCACGCTCACAAAATACACGCAAGACACTCCCTTAACAGTAAACTTTGATTACGCATGAGATTATGCGAGTATCTGGCAAACGTGTTTGTTGAGTTTATTAATGCTTCTCCAAGTTTACAAAATATTGGCACTTTATAGTTTAGGGCAACTTGTTTCAACGAAAATTAACCTATCGCCAGCAACACGATGTCACAAGCGCTTTTGGCAAACAGAAGGGTTGGAAAAGGACATCGACACACACAAGGTAGTTCGGGTCGTCTCGGGTTCGTTTGGCAAAAACACACTGACTTTAAATGACCCAAGACCCGATGCCGCAATTATTATACCCAACGCATTTCTGAGCCAGGCACACGTGAAACTTTTAGACCCAAACCCACTCGGGTCTCACTGCTGATTTTTTCATCGTCATTTACGTGTGCGTAAAAAAAATCATAAAATTTCACTTCATTGTTTTCATGTAAACTAACTTTTCTCTATGTCTATACAGGACACATTCTCAGTGGCAGTTTCCTTCCTCTCTGGGAAAGTCGTGTACATCTCACCCCAGGCGGCATCTCTGCTGGGCTGTACACCTGAGAGACTGCAGGGGGCACTGTTTTCCGAGATCCTCGCACCTCAGGATGTCAGCACCTTCTACAGTAACACAGCTCCCTGCCACCTGCCACCGTGGTCTTTATGCGCAGGAAAAAGTATGTGGAATGTTTTTACTGAGAAAACATAGTAAACACAGTTAGCTCGGGAACTTTTGTAAATCTGTTATCAGCTGCAATGCACATTGAACATGAAATAAAAATATTTGGTTTACCAGACACTGTTACAGTTAAGCTAAATATGAAAATGCTCTTATAATTTATCTCATGCCATTTCAGATATAATTTCATTTCTTAAGCTGAACCATTTAAATATAACAGCAAGTCTATTACTTTTATCTATTGGTTCTTGTGTGGCTTGTGGCTAGCTGTCATATAATGCGTGTTTATCTTCACAAGACTTGTGAGAACCAGTGGGATTGAGTGTTGTCTATGTGCTGTCAAATTTGATACACAAATGTATTGATCGCTGAATAAGCTCAAATACTAATTGTTTTTGCATCAAAAAACGTATATTAAAATCATTTGGATTACTTAGATGTAATAATGAGTGTATATGCTTTCTTGAACTCAATAGATGATCAAAGGTAAAATGTCTATGCACTAAGTTCAGTATCTTTGCAGCCTCACAGGTGGACTGTGCCGAGAAGTCAATGTTTTGTCGGATCAGCAGAGGCAGGGACAGTGACGGAGAGATTAAATATTACCCCTTTCGTCTAACACCATATCAGCTGACCCTGAGAGACTCCGACACCTCCCAGCCCGAACCCTGCTGTCTCCTCATCGCAGAGAGAGTTCACTCCGGCTACGAGGGTAACAGCATTAGTCAGCATACCTGCCATCATTGAATTGTCTAGTTAGGAGGATTTACGAACTATAATTGTTAAATAGTTCAGAAAAAATACTAGAATATTTGTTATAATACTAGAACATTTATTTAGGTGCTCTGGAATGCTTGATTCTGATTGGCCAGAACTTTAAACTTGTTTGAACACATCTTGGCTTATTAAAAGCATTTTCTCCCCTTGGAAAATGTTAATTTCTTACAAATGAGCTATTAATCAAATGTGAATATGTTAACTCACATGGCTAGTAGCAGTGCAATAATGTATAATACATTATCCTAAACATAATATATTTAAATATCTATTCATATTTATATATTTATTAATAGCTTCATATATTGTATTTATTAAATTTTGATTCGTTTTTAATAAATTTTTAAGGTAAAATTTCCTAGTTTTTTTTAAATATTTTGTCTCCCACCCATACTCATTACCTTCCTCTCTATAATAAATTTATAAAAAGTGTGTGTTAAAAGGGTACTATGCATATTTTTTCTTGATAATTAAAAATAGTTTTTAGGAAAAATTATATTTATATATAAAATAATCTAAATGTACAATTGAATAAACTGTAACACTTTAATTATTTTAACATTATTTTAGATAAAAGTTTGACTGTAGATGCACATCTTTGCCAGGCCGGAATTTTAAAACGATGCTCACCCTGCAGGAATCTATTTGAGAACTTTTAATTGCCTGTTAATTGTCACATAATCACACTTTATTTTCAATGCGTGTTTTTTTACATAACAGCACCACGTATCCCAGCGGACAAAAGAATCTTCACAACAAGTCACACCCCGAACTGCCTGTTCCAAGAGATTGATGAAAGGTTAGGACTTCTGCCTAAAGCTATTTCACACTTTTACAAAAAAACAGTTGTATAATCTGCCCACGTTCTTTCTTGCAGAGCCGTTCCCCTGTTGGGTTACCTGCCTCAGGATTTGGTCGGCAAACCGGTGTTGATATATCTGCATCCAGAGGACAGACCCCTCATGGTGTCCATACACAAGAAAAGTAAGATGACCACAGTGGAACACAAATATTGTTTATCAATAAAATAGTACAATGACAGATTATATTATATTAAATAAAAAAATCAAACTTTGTCAATCATTGCGCTGTTTCACTGTCGTCACGTAACTCCCGCCACATCCCAAAGTGGCATTCAGCACGATGCTTTCTAAAACCGTTACACTCCTACCAGTATGGCAAGGTTTTTTATTCGTATCGTCTGTGTAATTCAAACCTTTTAAACCTGTATATCGTCTAGCACTAAATTGAATGTACAGATTATTTTATTAATCTAGTTCATTCTTCTCTCCATCAGTTCTCCAGTTAGCAGGACAGCCGTTCGACCACTCTCCCCTGCGTATGCGAGCGAGGAGTGGGGAATACTTGACCCTCGACACCAGCTGGTCGTCCTTTATTAACCCCTGGAGCAGAAAGGTGGCTTTCATAGTGGGACGGCACAAGGTTCGAACGTAAGTGGCTTGTTATAGTCATTGTCTTTCATTGCCATCAGAAACCTTAATGTTTTAGATTGGACTTAATTCAATTTTTACATGCTGAATGATAAAACTGTTGGAGGGATCTGCATCATATTGAGGGAAGAGAATTTATTGGAGATCTGGAGTGTGTTTTTGACCCTATAACCACCCAAAAATACGCATCGTAAAGGGGACATTTCACAAGCCTTTTTTTAAGATGTCAAACAAATCTTTGGTGTCCCCAGAGTACGTATGTGAAGTTTTAGCTCAAAATACCATATAGATAATTTATTATAGCATGTTAAAATCGACACTTTGTAGGTATAAGCAAAATGTGCCGTTTTGGGTGTGTCCTTTAAAATGCAAAATGAGCTGATTAAGCAGATTGAGTGGCCCTTCTGACATCACAAGTGGAGCCAAATTTCAATGACCTAATTTTTCACATGCTTGCAGAGAATGGTTTCGCAAAACTAAGTTAGTGGGTTGATCTTTCTCACATTTTCTAGTTTGATTAGAGCCATGGGGACCCAATTATAGCACTTAAACATGGAAAAAGTCAGATTTTCATGATAAACCCCCATTAAAGACTCTAGCTAGCAACGCACCATAGAAACTGTATTGCATTAGCAACACAAAACTCATAGGTTTGATGTCAGGGAACACACATACTGATAAAAGAAATGTATAGATTGAAGACACTATAAGTCGCTTTGGATGAAAGCATCTGCTATAATGCGTAAGCAACTCATAACCGTGAGTTTTGCATGGCTCAGCTTCACCCAAAAACGTTACAAATTTCTTATTTCCATTAGATCTTCATTCAAATCGATGTCTCCTTTAATTTCCTCCCATAGGAGCCCCCTAAACGAAGACGTGTTCACCGCTCCGGAGGGTGGAGAGCTTAAGGCCATGTCCCCAGAGGTGCCACAGCTCAATGAAATGATCCACAAGTTCCTGGTGCAACCCATTCACAGCGGCAGCTCGCAGGGATACGGCAGCCTGGCCAGCAGCGCCTCCCATGAGCTCCAGCAGAGCGCCGCTTCCTCCTCTGAGAGTAACGGGCACACTTCAGAGGACCGGATCAAGAACAGGACACAAGTGAGGGCGTTTGTGTGTTTTATTTAAAAAAATAAATTCTTTAGAGCCATAGGTGTCATTTACACTGGGGACGCTGGGGACATGTCCCCACCACTTTTTGAAATGGCTGATTTTGTCCCCACCACTTTTTGAAAGCATTTGGTAAAAATGTTCTGAAAAATAAAACAATACCTGTGCGACTTACACTGCAAAAATGACTTTCTTACTTAGTATTTTTGTCTTGTTTTCAGTAGAAATATAAAAAAATTCTTAAATCAAGATGTATTTTCTTGATAAGCAAAATGACCAAAGAAAATAAGTCTAGTTTTTAGACAAAAATAAACAATTTGAGTGAATTTGTGATTAAAACAAGCAAAAATATCTGTCAATAGGGTGAGGAAAAAAAATCTAAAAATAAGATTTATTTTTTTCTTAAACACTTAATTTAAGCAAAATTTTATCACCCCATTGGCAGATATTTTTGCTTGTTTTAAGCACAAATTCACTTAAATTGTATAGTTTTTATCTAAAAACAAGACTAATTTTCTTACGTCATTTTGCTCATCAAGAAAATACATCTTGATTTAAGAATTTTAAGATATTTCTACTGAAATCAAGACAAAAATACTAAGTAAGAAAGTCAGATTTTCAAGAAAAAAATCTTAGTATTTTTGCCTTGTTTTCAGTAAAAATATCTAAAAATTCTTACATTTTAGATGCTTTTCTTGATGAGCAAAAAAGTCAAGTTTTTAGACCAAAAATATCAAATTTAAGTGATTTTGTGCATAAAACAAGCAAAAATATCTGCCAATGGGGTAAGCAATTTTTTCTTGAATTTTTCTTGAATTTAGTGTTGAAGAAAAATGTTCATGATTTTTTGCTTACCCCATTGGCAGATTTTTTTGCTTGTTTATGGACAGAATCACTTACATTTAGTATTTTTGGTCTAAAAACTAGACTTATTTTCTTAGGTCATTTTGCTCATGAAGAAAATGCATCTTAATTTAAGAGTTTTAAGATATTTTTACTGAAAACAAGACAAAAATACTAAGAATTATTTTTCATAAATAATTTTTTGCAGTGTACGACTGATTTTGTGGTCCAGGGTCACATATGTTGTGTTGTATAGTGTGTTTTCTTTTACATAATAATGAAATTCATTGTAATCAGTGACTTTACGTGCTGCTGTTTTCTACAGTATGGTGCTTTGGCACTGTTCGGTTGAGCTGGTGTTTTAGGGACTGTTACATGTACAGTCAACATTGTTGAGGGTTTTATGCTGAGTATTTTTGTGTTGTTGACTGGCCTACTACGCTATGCCCATTTTTGATGGGCCGTTATTCAATATTTTTCCCATTCTGCTGTAATGTTTTTTTCATCTGATCTTTTGTCCCCACCACTTTTCAAAACAAACTGACGCCCCTGTTTAGAGCAATATAAATGCAAACCAAAAAATTTTCGTCATTTGTGCTATTTTTGGGTGGCACCTTGCAGACTGATTGTCAGAGGAGATGTATGCGTCTTGCTTGTTTTCTCTTGATAAAAAGCTTTTTTATTTATGTATCTTATATTTTTTATTGTCTCCCAGATGACATTTGAGCAGATTTGTCAAGACGTGCAAATGGTGAAGTCCAGTGGACAGCAGGTCTTCATCGAATCCAGAAACCGGTCTCCACCTCTCAAAAAGGATAGCTTAGGTAAACATCACCAATTTGTCAACAACACATCAGGTGACCTTATGTGTTTAGCCTGTTACCCCAACATCTACATTTTAAGTAACATGACCACTCTCGTTTATTAGTAGCACTGGCGAAGGCGGCAGCAGACACAACGGAGGCATCTTCTAGAGAAGGTCTGCCCAGTTTGGCATTGTCCAGTCCACCTAGGAAAGAGCTGCCTAACGTTTATTCATATCAGCAGATAAACTGTCTTGACAGCATCATCCGGTGAGATTCTCACATTTGTGCTTGTCATCACATCATTATTTTATCTCCCTTTGCTTTATTACTACGGTCACATTAATAGCATGATTCTGACTCTTCCCTGCATACGAGCTTGTAATATGCACATCTCTGACATTTCCTTGCACTGGAGAGGTTGTTAGCACGCAGAGGGTTAAAAGCAGCAAGTTGTATCCGCTCCCTGGCACGCAGGAAATTTTGGAGCGCCAGGGTTTTAATGACGCGCTCAGATTAATAACATGGTTGCAGTCATGACAGTGTTGCCTTTGCCTATTTTTTTTGTTCACCAATCAAGTGGCTTGTGATAAATTATAAAAAAATGAAGAAATAAATAATGAGGAAACTACTGCCCCGCCCCCTGATACTATCGTGTGTCAGCGATCTCACAGGCTGACGATAGGACGATCTCAAAATGGGGCATATCGCCCAACACTAACAGCTGAAACTTTACAGACACATTCTAGGCACACCTGAGACTTATATTTCATCTTGTAAAAAGTGGCATAACAATGTGCCCTTTAAAAAGTTTGAGTTTGATGTGTTTCTTCAGATATCTAGAGAGCTTTAATGTTCCCGGCACAGTGAAGAGGAAGTGTGGCTCGTCTTCTGGCACAACCTCTTCCACCTCAGATGATGATAAACAACGGGAAGCAATTGGAGCTTTGGAAGGTCAGTGTCATTTAACTGAAAGATTATAGATATTCAACCAACACATCCAGAACAAGTAATCAGATTGCTATATCCAAACACATCTTAAACAATCGTTTATTGGTGTGTGTATATAATCTGTGTGTCAATGTAACTCTGATTTTAGACAGGACAGATACTCTTTTGGTGGCTGAAGGATCAAAAGTCATCCCTGGAGCCCCAGCACACCCCCTGACCCCTCTCGCTCTACACTGTAAGGCCGAGAGCGTTGTCTCAGCCACATCCCTGTGCAGTTTCAGCAGCACCATTGTTCACGTCGGTGACAAAAAGCCACCCGAGTCAGGTCTGAATTTTTCCCCTTCTATAAATATTCTGCTTTTACATTGAAAATCAAGTAACACAACACAAAAAATTCTGCCTAGGCCCAACATGCACATTTATTGATTGCATTTTATTGCATTGTTTTTTGCTTGCTGGGTCGTGATGCACCAATCAAAAATCACTGTTCTAGTATATACATTATTTCATTTGCTCCGTAGTTCATGTAATTTTCCTGACTTTTGGAAATGGGAGACCGTACTTAAAGGTGGGGTGCATGATCTCTGAAAGCCAATGTTGACATTTGAAATCACCTAAACAAACACGTCCCTACCCAATAGAATCTGGGCCTTCTTTTGATAGACCGGCCCCACACCTATGCAATGATGTCGGTTAGTAGACATGCCCCTTACTGCTGATTGGCTACAAGTGTGTTTTGGTAGTCAGCCCGACTCCCTTTTCCAAAGTGTTTGTTTTTTAAATCATGCATCCCGCCTTTAATTAAACTCCTCTGTATGATCTTCATCCAGACATTATCATGATGGAGGAACCGTCAATCACCCCAACACATCCCGCCACAGCTCCTTTCACTTCTGTCACCTCACCCATGCCTGTAAATCCCCAGCCAACCTCCTTCCCTTCCACTGCTGCCCCTGACAAAGAGAAGGAGAAAAGAGGAGCAGTTAAGGGTCTCACAAAAGCTGTTTTATCTGCTCACACCCAACAAGAAGAGCAGACCTTCCTCAACCGCTTCAGAGACATCAGCCAGCTGCGGATCATACAACCCAGCGGGCCACCTCAGTGTAAACTTACATCTACTCCAGGGATAAAAGGTAACATTTTAGAGAATTGTAGTTTTTACAAGTTTGATTTTGCTTTTATACAACAATCCGATTTTAAATCTGGTCTTTAATGATGTCCTCATTACTTTAGGAGTAAACAGCTCCCAAAATTATCCATCTGGAACCAGCAGTCGTCGTCATGGCAGAGGTGGGAAGAGGAGAAAACAACATATAGATGGCAACGTTCCTGACTCTCCCTCTCCATCTAGGTCTTGCCCCTATAGGGTACCTAGACCAGCATCAGTGAGACCCAACTTCCCCTCTGTCCAAGACTTTTCCAAGACATCTGTGGGGTCTCCAGCCAGCGGCACACCAATGATAATGCCATTTCCTCCGGGTTACATCCCCATGTACCCTAATGTATCCCCTTTCCAAGTGCCCCAAATGGGAGCGGATCCTATGTTGCAAACAGGTTTCCCAAGATTCCCCATACAGGGTTTTCAGATGTTTCCTCCAGTGATGCCCCAAGCAATGACCTTCATGTTGCCTAACTACATGTTTCCACATCTTGGTAACCAAGGATCACTGAACACACAACAGCCTGCCCAGATGAACCCGTTGGGCCAGTTCCCTTCATCTGTGGGTCAGTTAAACCCTTACAATCAAGAAGTCGGGCCGTTTAACCCACTGGGCGCCCAGGGTAATCCTCCCATGCCTGCAGTGTTTCCCCAGCACTTCTACAACTCAAATCCCTTGATTACTGTTCCAAACCCTTCACCAATCCCAGCAGGAAACGCCACCGCTACACCACACGGACACTCTCGCTCGAGCACACCTCAGTCCACAGGGCAGCAAGTTGACGAGAGGGAAGGTGTCAGCTCCCCTTTCTTCCAGTCCCGATGCTCCTCGCCACTCAATCTATTACAGCTAGAGGAATTACCAAGCAACCGTATGGATGTCACTCAACAGACTCCACCCCCAATAGGAGGGGCATCAGTGCAGGAGGGCGGGAATTCCAACGACAGCGAAACCAAACTAAATGACAGCGTAAGTGAAATACTGTGGACGAACATTTATCTGTTTTTACAGTTCGATTCCCATCTCATTTCAAGTACATTTATTTTAGGCTGAGGTCAATGAGTGCAACCAAGACAACATGTCAACCTCCAGTGACATGTTGGACCTACTGCTGCAGGAAGACGCACGGTCGGGCACCGGCTCAGCCGCATCAGGCTCCGGGTCATCAGGATCTGGTTCTGGATCACTTCACTCTGGATCTAATGGCTGCAGCACATCAGGAAGTGGCACTGGTAAGTTATTTACTACTCTCCTAAATTCTTTGTAATAGACATTGCTTATTCATTAACATATATTACAAATATTCATCACAATTAAAACAACTACTTTGTCTTTCTGAATTCAGGAAGCACTGATACCAGCAAATACTTTGGAAGCATCGACTCGTCAGAGACCGATCACGCTCATAAACAAGCGTCTGGAGATCTGGAAGGCGAACAGTTTATGAAGTTTGTCCTGCAGGACCCTATATGGCTCCTTATGGCCAACACAGACAACAAGGTCATGATGACATACCAGATGCCGATCAGGTAAGAACAGTACCTCATTCACACTTTGGTCCCAGAAAATACCCGTCAAAAAGACAAGCTTTAGTGTGAACGCAAACAAGTCCATTAAATGTTCTGGGATCGCTCCCAGAAAGAGGATCTAGTAACATTGCCCTAAGATACCCAGAAAGCCCTCAGTGTAAAGAAGACTGTGCAGAAACAATGCCGTAAGGAGCGTGGCCTAGTGAGGACGCGCGTGTCATGGCAACATGAAGTTATGGTTGAGCTCTTTAAAACAAGAGGTTTACATGCAGATTAACATTCATGACGAGAAATGTCTGCAAACTGGACTGAAGCAGATATGAGGTAGCTCGTCACTCTCCGTGCTGAAGAGGAGATCATTCCGCAACATAAAGGAAAAGGCCGTCACACGCTCATATGAGCTTATAATAAACAAAAATGCCTGCGTGTCTTCCCAACAAGATATATCGTTCAGCTATTCAAAATGGGTCACGCGTCCTTTATAGTCTTATCATAAACAAAAATGCACGTGAGTGGTTTCTGGAGAGAGAAGTAATGGATAATAAGCAAACATCAGATGCTGCGAAGTGCAGGACTTCACGTCACGTGTCTTTACGGTGTGATCGAAAAACACAGATTCCGGCAAAATCATTGCCAGTGTGAATGAACCAAAAATCTAACGATCCCAGACAAATCTCGGACGCATTTCCCGTGTATTTTCCGTAATGTCTGTGTGAAAAGGGCTTTACCTGAACCAAAACAACGAAAAAGCATTTGTTAATAAAAACAAGTCTGATTTCAATCCAGTAATACATTCATTTGTATGTGCACATACGGCAAAAATATATATTTTTTAATATAATTTTGTTAACATATTTCAAAATATTTTTGGCCATTTTTTGTATATTTTGAAATATGTTTATAAAAACTTATTTTTCACCTATATATTTTTTGGTCACTTTTTAAAATATATTTTAAAAATAAACATATTTTAAAGCATTTATATTCACGTCTCATTGTGGGTGTGTCTTAATCAGCTCCATTGTTCAGTAGTCAGGGCACTGATCAGGGAGTCGCCATTTTAAGGGCTGTGCCAATCGCAAAATCCTTCAGTGCACTGTAATGTTCATTCCCTGAAAATTCCCACAATGCAACGCAAAAACCAGTGAGCATCGATGGTCCCTATGTTCCCTCACCGGAAATCACGTGACTTTTTCTGAAGCTCGCCAACCGAAAATCACGTGATCCAACTCAATAAACTTTATTAAATGTGACAGAACTTTTATAAAGACAAACGTTTGTTTTAGTTTTAAATATAAACACACATCACTACACAGTAAGGGACCACAATCTACTCAATATTTAAAATAATAATATTTTTTATTGTAAAAATAAATAAATAAATAAATATATATATATATATATATATATATATATATATATATATATATATATATATATATATATATGTGTGTAATTATAAATATAAATAAAAATAATAAAAAATATAAATGTAATTATATTCCTCCAATTTTATGCACGGATATGTAAGAGAATAATGGCAGCGTTTTTCACAATGTACTGTTTAAAAATAAGTCAGAGAGATGCTGGTTTTGCCGGTTGTTGATGAGTAACAGCTGTGAGTGATCACAAAACGCTTAAGCAGCCACGTGCAGAAAAATAAGTGAACAGTGTCCCAATGTCAAGTGAGCTAGGGTCCTTACCAGTGCCCGAACCCTCATACACAATATACTGATTCACGACCTTGGGAGCTAGGGAACAAATTGAGACACCGGGTGTATGTTATAAACCTGTAAGGTTAATATTAAATATATTTTTAACAAAAATATATTTATTATTTTATATTTTATACATTTTTTATATATTTTGGCCTGGAAAATTACTATATAACTTTTTTTTTTAATTATTTAGCATATATTTAATTGTTTTTTCTGTATGGGTGTGTGTACAGGGACAACGCATCAGTACTTAAAGATGACAGAGATGCCCTGAAAGCTGTTCAGAAGCATCAGCCTCACTTTAATGAAGAGCAGAGGAAAGAATTAACTCAGGTCCATCCATGGATCCAAAATGGCTGCCTACCAAAAGCCATCAATGTTACGGTGAGTAGCTCTTCACCCTCCTGACAAAAAATCTAATGATAGGCAACTCAGTCGTTTGTTTAATTGATTTCTTTCTGCAGTCTTGCACAGGGTGTGATTCCTCTACCCCTCCATTTGATTTGGATGTTTATGAGATGGATATCAGTATGGTTTTAAGAGCAGAGGCCGAACAACAAGATAAACTATTAACAACAGTACCAAGTGCTTTTCCCTTGAGCCCTCCAGCATCTGATACTGAGCAGAAAGACACTCCGGCTGGAGCGGCCAACACAAACACACAGGATTGGGCCATGGAGGAGGTGGAAGTGACATCGTCGGCGGAGGTTAAGCGAGACTGAAGACTGCTGGACAGTGATTGGTTTTCTTGCTTGCTGCCACTACGTGATTGATGTGAATTAATCATTGGTGAATTCTTTAAAGACTTGACAGCTTGTTTGTTTTTAGTTTTTCTGTTATTAGGACTAATTGAGGAGACAAATTCGGACTTAGTTCAAACATGGTTTTTATACGTAGATTTTATTCTCTGCAGACATTTCAGGTCAGTCACTATCAATGATTTATCCTTACACTATACACATATAATGGATACTTGACAGCTTTATAACCAAAATCTTAAAACAGTATAAAAAGACAAAAATTAATTTTTACAATTTTACAAAGGGAGATGAAAGTCGTGTTTTTTTTCAATTCTGTATTGAAATTTGTTAACAGTTTTAGACGAGTTGCACTAAATGGATGTTAGCATCCATTAAAAAATTATTGGTGTTCAAGGAGGATTTTCTTGCACTATTTTCTGCTTCCTGGTTCTTTTTATTATTCATGAGACCATGCAGCCTTACCCAATAACAGACACTGCCTCATAATTATTTACAAATGTTAATGACATCGCTTGATTTTGAAGGCACTTTTTTCTACTGTCATGCTTTTGTCATTTTTGAATTTTGTCATATTTTGACGAATGACTTTCTAGAAGGTGGACCAGGGTTTTACTGATCAATGTTTCATGCACTTACACATGTGGTCTTTTAGCATCAAATGCAAGACTTCACTGTCTTATTTATAGTTTTGCATAAAATAAAATGAATCCTTTTAGGTTCCTGTATAGCTTTGGAAGTAATCGTGAGGGTTTGCTAAAGCATGTCTGTGAATACAGACAAGCCAAATCAGTTTACATGCAGTGCAATGTTCTGTTTAGCTTTTGTTGTGTGTCCAGAAATTTTTGTATTTTTTAAATTTTTAAAACAGTTTTTCCTAAAAAATATGCTTACGCGCAGGCATGTAAGATCTATTTTTTTGCTTCAAAACCCAAATAAATATGTTTTTACTAAGTAACAACCTGTAAAAGGATTATTTTTTTGGCTTAACAAATGAACATATATTGTTTTTAGTGCCACTAGAGGGCACAAGTACATATTTGGCAAATCTACATTTATTTGATTCGTCTTCACTCAGAAAATATGGAACTGTTTTTCACTGTAAAAAGTAAAAAGATGGATTACCTTAAAAAATACATACACACATTTGGTAACGCCTAAAAATAATAGGTTGCTTGTATGTTAAGTAAAAAATACTTTTAAGTTGATCCAACTTTTTACAGTGCTCATATGCCAAAACCTTTAAAACATAATTTATCAGCAATGTATGTTTGTGTGTATATGTCTTGGTGAGAAGAAAATAACAATCCACATTGCTTTCCAAAGCTTACAGAAAATGTTGGCTTCATACTGTATGTGCTTTTGAAGCTTTGCCATGTTGGCTTCCATGTAAAAAGATTTCATGAGGGCCTTTTATTATAAATTAATTTGCGAACTATTCTTTTAAAGCTATAGATCCCCAGCAGAAGAATGCATACAAATGTTCACATTTTTTTCATACAGTACAATAAAAACTGTGAGAACTGTAAAATGGAATTTGAATTTTAGTTTTTGTGTGAGATGTTACTTCATCAAGTCAGGTTTACAGTTTTTGCTTTTAACTGTTTTTAATTCCATGTTCTATTGCCAAATGTAATCGTCGTGATATATCATAATTTCACAACATCCAAAAACTTGCATCTCAGTAAATTCCAGTGTTTTCCCCCTTCAAAACCTCCCTGAAGACATTCCTCTGCCAAGTCAGAGATGATATATCAGCTGAAATTACCCTTTCAGTCTGTACTGTCCCTCGGCCAGGAATACATTTCATAGTTTGTGCTGCGATACTCAAACCTTCGAGATTCTTCCAAGTTTTCTACCATTGTTGACCCAGCAGCGCCTCCTCCCCCGTCCCCAGCAAACTCCCACGTCACCGCATTCTTCACACTGCAAATCCAACCAGATTCCAAGCACAACACAGAGTTATCATCATCGGCAATGGAACATTTTATTTAACACCAACAATATTAGACCCACTCACTTTTACCATCTCTAATTCAGCGCATATGTCTGTTCACTTTTCAGAGCGCCGTAAGTTAAATCCATTCCACCTGAAGAATGCACTAAAAAAATAAAAATCCGTTCCGCGTTTTAGATACAGCCTTGACATCCACGCAGCCGCTTTCTCAAATCCATTCCACTTGGCTAATTCAGAGTCCATATAAATTAAACTCCATTCTGTGTTTTTACTACTTCCGCAATACAGCAAGGTAAACAAAGTATCGTATTACTATATTACTTTTTTATATAAAATGAAATGTATAAATTAAAAATGTTTCTGGTGTAGTAGGACACATCCACATTTTGCCTCTGATGCCCATAGATTTACACATGCATCAAGTGAAAGAAGATGCTTTCAATCTTTATCATTGTTCATATGCTGTCTTCCTGAGTGGCTTGGCATGTGAGCATTTAATCTGTTGTGATATTTCACAAGCAGGTTTTCTGAAGGTTTCTGTGGTTGTTTTCCTCTACAGGCCCCTGTAATGTCCGTTGAAATGCCAAGAAGGATACCAGATCACCAAGGAGGGATTTTTTCAAACAACATGACTCATTCTTTATACTCAATCCATGAATATGCTCCCAATGTAAGACTGATGTTTTTTTACAACAAATTAAAAGTTTAGATGCAAAATCAAGTGCGTCTGACATGTTTTCTTCTAGATGAGCTTTTTATCAGGCTCTTATGTTTAGGTTCAGTATTTTCACTTTAATGGCAATGAAAAGGTTATTAGTCAGTAACTGAAATGGCCTGTTTTTCTGCAAATGTCACTTTAGTCATTTCATTGGTATGTAACAAATTTTACTATCTTTCGCTGCAAAACCCTCTAAAGACATGCAAAAATCTCCATTCTTCACTATGGAAGCCAAGAGATGCCGTGTACTATAATTATTTTTGCTTGCTTGTTTTTTCATGATCACAACTTAATTTCTCGTGATCTCAAAATAACAAAGGTTGTTTTCTTGTTATTCTGATATAATCCAAATCTCATGACTTAATTTTCTCTCCATAATATTTAGTATATTTAGAAGTGGACAGTTGATGCATTATGAGTTGGGGTCTTCGCCGTCACCAACAAGTTTAGCTAATAATTGCCCACGATAGACTTAGAGGGAACTTTGTGTCAGTTTTCTATCAATCTAGAAAATGTGAAAAAGAACAACTCAGTAACTTAGTTTTGGAAATCTATTTCAGCTTGAGCGAATCTCTGATATCTAATATAATCTAATTGTTCATCCATGCTAATTTCGCTAATCACATCACAAGAATACAAGTTTTGTTATTTTGAGATCACAAGAAATTAAGTTTTGATCATGAGAAAACAAGCAAGCAAAAATAATAATAGTACACGGCCACTCTTCGGCTTTGGTACTGGTATAAAAGGCTCAGAAATTTGGTCAGTATCCTAATATATTCTTTAAACCGGGAAAAAAACGTCATTATATTCTTCTTGCTAATGCTATTATAAAGCTGAAAAGATCCAGTATATTATTTAATATAATTCCGACTGTGTTTGGCTAAATGTCGAAAGTCATGTACACCTAGAATGGCTTGAGGGTGATTAAATATGTGCTCATTTTCATCAATTTTTGTTTTAAACCATTCCTTGTTTTTACAGACAGCATGTTACAGTACAGTATATTATGCTGACAGAGCTAAACTTGTTTTGAACCTAATGCATTCCCTTGAAACTCTTATTGGCATCAAACAGTTGCAGCCTTTATTCATTTAATTCATAATCAACAAAACATGTTGACACCAACAGATATAATCAGCATTATATGCAAACACAACCTTCTAAACTTTGGGGCAATGAGAGGGATCATAAACCCTCTGAACCCTTAGGCATTTCCTGATAACATACAGATCAGACAATTTACACCTAAAACCTGACAGGCAGTGTAACATGTTGAGCTCTCAGTTGATCCATTGGTTTTGACCTCATTTAACTCGGATAATCAGCAACAGATCAAATATAATATCTTTTATTCTCCATATGCATGACTTTGAATTTTGCTTGTCCTCCCAATCTCGCATTTTTTAAAGTAGTGTTTAGTGTTTTCTCCCATGGCCAAAGACAACAACCCTTATACAGTATTTTCTTCGAAAACGAACATCTGGCGCTAATTAAAATCCCCCCCATAGTCCCCCCAACAGCGTGAGTTTCCCACTATTCCTTCTTCGGCATCCCCTTCCTCCACACCTCCTCCTTTATCCCTCCTTCCTTCATATCATGTGTCGTGTGGCTGCATGCGGCTCTCAGTACTGTGGAATATGGAGCGTTTAACTGGTGTGTGGAGTTGGGTGCTGTTGTTGTTTATGAGTTTTGGAGCAACGTTGTGTCAGACAACCAACTACACCAGGTGTGCATTAGGGTTGTGGGTGAGGATGAACTAAGCGTGCATGTCAAGACAAGGTCTTTGTGCCTATAACTAACCTTGTTCATGGTATTTTAAGTGAAAGCATTTTGAGAGTTTTTTTTGTAAAAAGTCTAATTTAATGTTACTCTAAAAGGTGTGTTTGTGATATTCTGAGTAATGTGTTGTTTGCTTAGCATGCATTGATTATAGAGATAAATGAAGGGTTGCAGATGGAAATACTTTGGATTAGTGTGTTTTTGGATAGTGAGTCAGGTCGGCTTGCCCCATACTGTAAAACATTCTTTTCTGCCTTAATTTTTTTGTTTAATCAAAATTTACAAGTCATTCCAACTTACTATTATTTATCTTGACTAGAGATGAGTTGTTCTAACTTATAAAGTATAGTTTAAATGTGTCATATCTCATCAAGATAAATAACAGTAAGCTAAAAAGTTATTTTTTTTACAGTTTTCCTTGTAAGGAGATTCAATGCGTTTTCCTCAAATGATCATTTACAGTTGAGCATTCAAGCTGGCTGTCATCCTTACAGGAAGGAATTCTGGAAAATTCTTGCTGTTTCCATGCTGTTGCATTTAAAGGAATAGTTCACCAAGAAAGATAAATAATGTCATCATTATGAACACAACCTGATGTTGCTTCAAACCTGCATGAGCTTTGTTGTGTCCCTTGGGATTTTTTGCCGGATTTTGTGAAATGTGCGTTTCAGATGTGCATAAGTGAAAATAAATGTTGGAAGAGGAATTACAGACAAGAGAAGGATAGATAATTTGAATGCTTAAAGGTGCATTGTGTAACTTTTAGAAGGATCTCTTGACAGAAATGCAATATAATACACATAACTTATATATTTATATTATCAGTGATGTATAAAGACCTTCCAGCTGTATGTTTTTTATTACCTTATGCTGGATTCACACCAAATGTGGTAGAGGCGGCAAAAATGCGCTATTCGCACTAGTTGGACGCTTTAAACTCAAAATGTTCCTCACTTTATTCGCGCGTGGAATTCTAGTCATTCAAGACATTTACGCGGAAATTTGCGTCATGGGAGGGGCTTCTGTGACTCCGCTTGTTTCTTGTAATCACATCACTACTAGAGCAAGCTCCTGATTGGTTAACATGGCACGATTTTTACGCCAAAGTTCAGATTTTTCAATTTGCGCATTCCCCACGGCAATGCTCAATTCGCTTCATTCGCGAATCAATTTGTGTATTTTGTGCAAACTAGACGTGCAAATGAGGGGGATTCGCATTCTACTGTGCCATGCTAATAAGCGCGTCTATGGATTGACTTAAAATTGAAATCATTCGCGCCTTACGCTCTATTTGCCTCTGGTGTAAACGCAGTATTAGAATGAATTATTTTTACCTACATAGACCGCGGGTGCCCTTACATGGAAGTCACCATTTTGCACCGCCATGTTTCTGCAGTAGCCTTAAACGGACAAACTTCTCTATAGACGGTTTCATCGGACGCACGTGCAGTGACGCGATTACACGTCTGGTTCGAACTTTCATTCCGGCTTCATTTGTTTTAATGGTCTGACTAGCTGCTAAACTGAACTCTTGAACAAATACCTCGTCGAAAATAACAAATGTTTTGGTTTCCTAGGTAATCTATGTGTTGTTTATTTTGCTTGTTATATAAATAAACTACTTTAAAAGAACTTTGTTGTTATTTATTCTTAGCGGCGTTACCTGAAGTTACGCTTGTTTATGTTGTTACTCCTGAAACCGTCAATAAAGCGTGTTTTATAACTACGTTGGCACTATAAAAAATTTGTAGCATTTTTGTCAAATCAACAAATTTTTTTATGTTACTTTAAATCAAAAAATTGTTGTTTTAACTTCGTGCTGCATTTTTTTTTTTGCGTTACTATGCGTTTCGACAACTGTGGACTGAGCCATTGGCTGCATTTCCGATCCCACCACTAGATGCCGCCAAAAATTCGACACAGTGGACCTTTAAAATTTAAATGTATTTAGATTTTAAATCACAGATTTCTAACCCGATCTCATGGGAAAACTTTTTAATTCAAATAATGTGAAATGCACAAAAAAGAGTGAATGAAACTTCACCCCCAACATCACTGAGGCGAATGCAGATCATACTACAACGTACAAATAAGATCAATGTGAATTGATTCGAATTAGCCACCTCATGAAATTGATGAGTATTGCAATGAGATTGATTTTCAGCTAGACTTCTAGACTCCGTCTGTAGCAGCATTACTTTACCAAAGAGCTTTGTCATCCAGTTTAAGTGTATAAACAGATGTGGCTGCAGACATCAGTGGATGTGATCAGAAAACACAACGCTTGAGTGCAAATTCCAGCACACACAAAGTGATGTCAGTGACAGTAAAAAGCATATACAGTGTTTACTGCTGTAGAAGTATTAAAAGTTATGAGCCAATACTGTGGGGGGGGGGGGGTGATGGTATCTGATTTTCCTTTCCAGGTTACGCAAGATGGCATCATGCTCATAAAATTAACTCACTTGTCTCCATTCTGTTTGTACCTGACTTGTAACAATATCTCATATTATGTAAACATTTTGTATTGTGCAATATGAACAGTTTTTTTTATCTCTTAGGTTTACTTTGCTCTTCTCTCCTCAGGCCTGAGTTTAACTGCGGAGGTGATCTGAATGGAGAGTCCGGCTTTGTAGGAAGCGAAGGTTTCCCGTCATACTACAAACCTAACAGCAAATGCACTTGGTACATTACAGTAAGTTAATTTACAATATCATTTAACCATACCATTTTCATTAGGATGGGTTGTTTGTGGTTATGTGAGGGTCTTTTATTCATTATAATTTTTTTGCACTAGGTCCCCGAGGGTAATGTGGTCATGCTCTCCTTCAGGGTTTTTGATTTGGAGGCTGACTCTCTTTGTCGCTATGACTATGTGGATGTGTATAATGGACACTCTAACATGGTACAGAAGCTCGGGCGCTTCTGTGGAACGTTCAGACCTGGGGCTCTTATCTCCACATCCAACGTCATGATGTTAGAGATGGTGTCCGATTCAGGGACAGGTGGAAGAGGGTTCGTGGCCAGCTTCAGTGGAGTAAAGCCACATGTTGATGGTAAAATATTGTTATTGTTGTTCCATGAGAATCAAACCCATGAACTTTTGCTCTGCTAATGCTATGCTATACCAGTTGTACTAGAGGAACACAATGTCATGTATTTTTACTTTCAAGTCAACATAAATAAAACTATTATGCACCTGCTCTGAATACAGTTTTTTATGTATTATAATGAATATTAAGAGGTACATTTTTGCTGCCTAACATTTATGCATTTGCTTTTATCCAAAGCAACTTACAGTGCATTCAAGCTATACATTTTTCATCAATGTGTGATTTTTTTTTCATCCAGATGTACAGTTTTGTGGTGGGAAGCTCACAAAGTCTCAGGGCACAATCAAAACTCCAAACTGGCCCGAGAAGAATTATCCAGCAGGCATCAGCTGTTCCTGGCTTATCACAGTGGAACCAGAAATGGTCAGGAAAAAATATAACAGCGCAGTAATAATTGTTATCAGTTTTTTTACACTGAATAATGGCCGAACGTCAAATTTCTATATTGTGTTCATAAAATGATAAGAAACAGACATGCCTTAATCTGTGAAGATTTTTAAATCTTACAAAACTTTATTTTAAACTGTACATTATTTATGTCTGATAAACGTTATAATTAATAATTATAATTTGGATTTGTTTCAGGTGATCGAGGTGAAGTTTGACAAGTTTGATGTGGAGTCTGACAATTATTGCCGCTTTGACTATGTAACGTTTTATAACGGAGGAGAAAAAGATGACTCGCGACGCATCGGAAAATACTGCGGAGACACTGCACCTCAGTTAGTTCCATGTTTTGGACTTGGATTATATTGTTTAAATTGAAAATAATCACACAACATGACTTCTGATGCATTTTTCCCATTGGAGGAGTTTCAGGAGTTTTAAAATATGGTTTAACTGAATTAAAACTATTTTAGCCTTAAGTTTCTAAGTCTACCAATTAAAATATTAAGATAAGACATATAAAATATAAATTCTTATATTTCTATTTCATTAATAGCTTAGACAAAACCATAATTAGCTCTGTTCTGGGGGGGCAGTGCCCCCTGTCCCCCCTCAACTCCACCAATGGTTTTTCCACTTCTTTGGATTGGCAGGATATAATCTGTCTTGATCTTCGCCTGTTATTAAACAATCGGCCAATAGTGAAAATGTTTCATCTGCCAAAACCAATTATAGGCTGATATATCAGTGCACCTAACAATTATTCATTCTTACAGTATCATATTAAAGGGACACAAGGCAGCATTTTTATGTTAATAAATCATCTTCGTAAGTCGGTATATGGTTAAATGACTCATTACATGACGAATGAAGACTCTCTCGCCCACCCCTACCGTCTGTAGGAAGAATACCCCACTTGCAAGTTCGCTGTATCCGACCCGGTGTCCTTCAGTCTCGTATAGTCTTAGATATAGAACTCATTTACTCCCAGACACTAGGGGGAGCTAGTAGAGAAATAATACTCAGACTTGTGTGCCTTTAACTTTCGTATAACAACAAATGTCAAAACTGCATTTATGGTTGCATTGAATTGACTTGTATTTTACATTTTTTGTGTCCTTTTTCCAGGAATATTGTAACCAACAGTAATGTGCTATTGGTCCAGTTTGTGTCTGACCTTAGTGTGACGTCCGATGGATTCATGGCCACGTACTACAGTATCCCACGTGGCCAGCGCACTCCAACTGAAGGAGGTGATGTTATGTCAGGACCTAGAGTGACATCCACACTCACAAGACCCCGTATCACCCCGGTTAAACCAGTGAAACCTGTTGTCGTGACAACAGAAGCACCAACCACAACAACAACAACAACCACTACTACAAAGATGCCAGAGCAGCGAAAGCCACGACCCAAACCTGTCCAACCCAAGAAACCTGCAAGACCGTCAGTTCGTGAACCGGAACCTGATGAGCCCAAACCAGGTGAGGAAGTAAAAGACATAGCAAACTGGTTTCGGATGAACAGAACTTTTTTTTTAATTATTGTCGTTTTCAGCTGCAGACATAAACCCCTTGTGTCCCAAGGCATGTAAAAGAGAGAGTTCCATCAAGACCAGCTTCTGTGCTAGTGAATTTGGTAAGTGATCTCAGACTCATACAATGTGAAAAGCAAAGCTTATGGAAATGTTTATGTATTAAAGAGACAGTTCATCTAAAAACTAGATGTTAAAGTTTGTGAACAAACTTTGATGTTGGCTTGACAATACAACGACTAAACGTGCATGCGCACCGGACCTTAATCTGACTCATCAGTGTTGCTCTCCTTGCTTGCCTATTTGAATGATGTAAACCAACCCCTGTGTCTCTTCGATGTTCTGATGCAGAGATACAGGTCTTGCTAACTGGTTTCTAGGGTACTCTTTTTAGTTGCTAGGGAGGGACTTGAAAGCTGCCAATGATAATACTCCATAATAGAACCAACACCCATGTTTGTAAAATGTTCTGATGCAGAGATACAGGTCTTGCCAAAAAGTTGCTAGGGTACTCTCTTTGGTTGCTAGTAGGGATGCACCGATACCGATACTGGTATTGGGTATCGGCCTCGATACCACATTTTCTAAAGTACTCGTACCCGTTAAAAGTCCCCCAATACCGGGGATCGATACCACGGTTTGAGAAATGTCTATGTTTGAGCGGCGTGTACGGGGTTAATCCTCTTGTGTTGTCCAAAGAGGCAGAGTTTACAACAAACTCGAACACAGGTCCCTTGTTTTTTTGTTAAATTATATGACTAAAGCTGTTACCTGTAAAAATCTGTTAAATCATGTTTTTTTTTTATTAAGTACTCGGTCTCGGTATCCGCAAGTACTGAAATGCAAGTACTCGTACTCATACTCGTATTTCAAAAAAGTGGTATCGGTGCATCCCTAGTTGCTAGGAAGTGGCTTGGCAGCTGCCAATGATGATACTCCTTAGGCTGCTTGCCAGTATGAATTATATAGTTATATACAATTTACCATAGTAGGATTAACACATTGTTTCATAAGCATTGCCTTCACCATAGTTTCCCTATAGGGCGTTACGCAACATTTGCACCCTCGGAATACCAAGTTACACCTCATTCTGAGGTACACTGTATGTCTTACAGAGCCTTCCAGCCTATTTTAAAGTGGTAACCCAAATGTTTTTACAAAATCCTTAGACCTGGCAAATCCCGTGGGAATTTTGGCAGTTTGATCGTCCATTTTACGAATTCCATAAGTCCGATTCCTAAGAAAAAATATAGCAACTAACTTTAGGACAGCCTGAGTTTGGTGTTTATAGCTTGAAAGCTCTAGGAGGAGTTACGGTAAACAGTTTCAGTCAGAAGAAAAATAATACGTTTAAAGTTATAACAATAGGTTATCTTTGTCAAGCCAACATAATGAAAATTCTGTTATAATTTACTCCTCATTTAAAGCCAGTATGATCTTCTGTGAAACACACAATGAAAATAATAAATGATTAAAATTTAATGTTCCTTATCTCATACTATGAGACTTTAATCTGGATTTCACAGATAGGGTCACTGTATTGAATCTAAACGTGCTGCGTAAGGTTTGACACCTATGACCCTAAATGCCATTGGTTGCCGTTGATGATCGAATTTTCATTTTTTGGGTAAACTGTTCCTTTAGAAGTGATACTTATTTCCAGTTTTCTTTCAATCTCTCTCCTAGTAATCACCGGTAAAATGACAGCAATGAGCCCTGGACCTAATGGAAGCCTGCATGCAACCGTTTCCTTAATTAAGGCCTATAAGACCGGTAGCCTTACAATCACCCAAGCTGGCGAGACCATGTCTGTCAAACTCATGCTAACCTGCAGGAAATGTCCACTGCTGCGCAGAGGTATGACCGAATATACACACATCCAACAAATCACAGTCCTACACACACACGATTTGAGTTCCTTAAAGTTTTACTACTCAACTATTAACACAAACTCTGTCTACCAGGTCAAAACTACATCCTGATGGGTCAGGTGGACGAGGATGGGCGTGGCATACTCAGTCCCGGCAGTTTTACAGCCTTGTACAAAGCCACCCATCAAAAGTTATTGACCAACATCAACAACCAACCATGCTGATGGCAAAGATCAGATGATGGCAGTAGATGAAAGCAATCAATCACTATAGATAGACAGTAAACAGGCCAAATTGATCACAGCGGTCTGAATATTAAGAGATGTTTTTTGGCATTGTACTATAATGCTCAGGAAGTTATATTCTCAGACAGTATTTCATTTTCATTTTAATTCAAACCATGCTGCATTTAAAGCTCAGAACTGAATTCTACTTTTTCTAAAAAGTTAATTGTTCAATTTATTCACTCCGAGATGTCACAAAATATATTTGTAATTTATGATGATGTCTTCAAATACAGGATTTATATAACACTTTGCTGCATTGAACTCTAGACTTTGTCATTTCATTCGGACATTTTTTCTTGGCTAAGCTGTCCACATAAAAATAACTGTAGTATACTCTAGTATTTACTATAGTTAACTGTAATAAAACTGTAAATTGTAGTGTATAGGGTAGTAACTACTACACAATCAATTTTGCAGTATTCTGTAGTATTTACTATAGTGAATTCATAAACTGTAGTAAATACCGTATAATACTTTAATATTTACACATAAGCCTCAAAAACAATATAGTATCTAGGTATTTTACTACAAAAATACTAATCTACAGTACAGTATTTTTTCATTTGAATGTTTTTCGTCCCAGAAAACACCACTGATCCTTATTTAAACAAAACAAAAAATATTTGCATACTGCATGTTATTATCATTATTATAACATTTTATTATTATTACTATTATTTTTACATAAAGTATAAATGTCTTTTCTGGTATCATGAATTCCTAGCGTCATCTACTGGCTGGAGAGAGACTCGTGACTCGAGTGATGGTTACTGCAGCTTATAGTATTAAAATCCAACGGTTACATCACCAGCTAAGTATCTGCATCATGCTAACATGTGTTCATAAGAAAATATAAGCTCTTGATTCAATTAATGACTATTATGATGAGACTGCCAGCCATAGACGTCTCTTACCATAAAACTCAGAAGACTTAAAGCAGATCAGGTCCAGTAACTGTGAAGTTAATTCCCATCCTTTATGTAGCTACCAAGGAATTTATATTCCATCCTGTCCTTTACTGTGTCCTCCATGACAACGAAAGATAATACCATCGCTTATCTGAACTATAGATAGCCTAATGGGTTTGTGTGTACACTGTAAAATTAAAATTCAAAATGTGGGACGACAGTTCCTTACAGGCAAGCCTGATATTTCCACATGAAAAATACTGTAGTAAACTTTAGTATTTACTATAGTAAATTGCATCATAGTAGTGTATTACAGTAATTACTACACTTCCTTCATGTATCAATGGCTGTACCATTACGGTAAATTACATGTAAACTAGTGAAAACTAGTGTAGGCTACCTTAATTTTTTTTATATAGTAAGGTTTAAAATAGCCACACAATAGCCTTTTATACTACAGTTTACTATAGTTGTTTGTAAGGAACTGAAATGCGGCAGTTACTATTACAATGCCATTCACCTTGGAGGATCATTTTATTACAATTAACATCCAGGACGCAAGGAAGAAATAAAGAGCATTTTTATTAAATAATCAAAGAGAAGTTGTGACAATAATTAACACTCATAAACAATAAAAACAATTACTCATATAAATATACAAATAAAGAGTATTCCTACGCATTATATATTATATATGGGTACATCTATACAACATTTATTCGTTGAGTTGTCAGTGAATGTAAATATCGCAGATAATGGCAGTTATATAGCAACAAGGAATTAAAGGGCCCCTAACCGATTCACGTTTTTAAATTTCCTTCGGTTTGTAAGTGTGTATTAGTACAAGTTAACGATATGACAAAGGTACAAACGCCAAAGTAAACAATGACGTGAGTTATCATCTTCAACGTAAATCTCTTTTCTTGGACTACAACAAACACACGGATTGTAGGCAACAGTTTACTTCCTGGAATTGGGGATGTAGACAAGACCGACATTATCATAATTCCTCTCGCTTCGGACTGGGCGCACTCACATTATCCAAACCAAACCATGCCCCAGCGCGATTGTCACCCCTCCCTTCTCCCCCAGATGCACGCACTCACACTGTACTTTTTATCGATCCGAGTCCGGGCGCGCTTTCGTCATTAAGATGCGTTTGTTTTGAAAAAAGCAGGAAGTAAAGCTCTTTCTTAACACTGGAACCCACCGTAATGATAAGTCTGTGTTTTTTATTCGGAGTCGTTTGGTGCGCGATTACAGACAGCCCTCTCACTTGTCATCATATTTCTTAGTTGATCTGTCACGTGTGCAGCTCGGACATTCACGTAACCCCGCTGCTCGCATCAAAAGGTTTTTACGGAGGCAGATCAACATGAGTGGTCGCGCAACTGACGTCTTCACCTTTTGAATCGCGCTCAGGCGCAATTGCGCTCACACCACAGCCTTCCGCGCCTGAGCCCAAGTGAACCGCGCTACGGCCCACCTCTGCAACCCGGCCGCGGCACGATTAACCAATCCGCGCCCGGGCACGGAACAGAGCGATCACACCAGTCAAACAAACCAGGCTTTGGGGGTCAAACGCGCCCGAGCGCGGTTGGGTTTGGATAGTGTGAATGCGCCCTTACAGCCTGTAAGTAAACACCTGTTGGCAGTGCATTGTGAGCGAATCTTTCAAACATGGTAAGAGCGTCACATTTCCGGCTGACGTCAGAGGTATTCAGGCCAATCACAACGTACAGATTACCTGGCCGATCAGGGACACAGAGCTTTTCAAATCTGTGCCTTTCAGGAAGAGAGTGAAATCTGAAGCTACAAAAATGTATGGTATGTGGAAAATAAATAATGTGTTTTTTTCTTTAACCATAAACCACGCGAACACATTGAATTATATCAAATTTACAAAATAACGTTATTTATTTAAAGCAGACATATCATGCTTTTAAATCTGTCCTTTTTACATACAAATCATCTATTTGTGGTCTATATAAAGCGGAACTGCAATGCTTGGGTCTGAATTCCTCATTATTATAGCCCCACAGGCCCCCTTTTTACCCCTTTTCTGATGTGCATCTGAGAGCAACTCATTTTGGTACTGTCTTTTTAAATGCACGTCATACCCTGCCCCCTCTCCAGGTTGCAGAGGTGACACTCGGTTAAACTCCACCCCGTTCTGCCATTTTTGTAGTTTTATAGCAGAGATACGATTATCTAGCTGCACAGAAACTTTTTATTTACTCGTTATTCACAAAATGTCAACAACGGAAGACTTGTCTATCCAGCCTTATATGTTCGCGCCACAGTCGGAAATGGAGCGAGATGAAAATGAAGACGACGAACCTGCAGAACAACGTCTTCATATGGAGGTATCGCAATGGTGTGTTAATGCCGGCTGTCTTATTTCAGAATATTAATTACTCTTAGTTAATTGTAAGTTGTTGTAATATGCTATAACTTAATCCCGGGTTGATGACCACATGCGACGGATTGAGAAACAGCACTGCTAAACCATGACCACTGTGTACTTTACTGTTTTTAAAGTTATTTACAGCTTACCGAAGTGCCCTGCTCATCGTCTCCAAAGATAGAAGTAATTGACACCTCAATCAGACGAAGTCTATCGGCAAATCCTACTTTATACTGGTAGAGGTTGGTGGAATAGTTATCCTTGAAGTGCTTCGCGCACTAAAAAATGACATTTCCGTGAAAAATAAAACTCAACCAGGCACAGGTTCAACAACCGAACATTTTGATTTACTCTCTCGTAACTTCTGCATCCTTGAGCTTGGACTACAATATCGCAGCGAGAAATTGAAAATGGCGGATTGCTCGTAGTGTTGGGCTGGAAGTCGATGTCCTTATTTAGCAGTTCCACTGCAAATACTGTGACGTAATTGTTCAAAAAACGTAATAGATAATAGAAAAATCAGAACAGGTTGGAAAATATGACCAAAACAGAATATAAAGATATCAACAAAGCACCTGAAGAGACTAATTTCAACTTTTATGTACTTCTAAACACTACAAATATACAACAAAATGCATTTAAGAGCTAAGAAAGTGGATTTAGCATGATATGTCTCCTTTAAGGAATGAAATGGGTGAACTTTAAAATTGTCTCTGGTTTCCCCAGTACAAGTAATAATACTTTTGATGGCATTAATAAACCTGTGGTGGTTTTCTGTGGTGAGGATGAAACATAAGCAACTTGGGCGAAGGAAAAATGCCGGCTTTTGCTTGTTCTTACACGACGGCATCAAGCTTCTGTCATGTTAACATATTGACCCCAGGGTATCTTATGAAAAGCTTCCCATTATTTTACTCGAAGTCAACGAAAATCGAGCAGGACCAAAACATTTTACAGCTGATCGCTGTCAAAAACGTTCAGCGACGACGTCCCAAGGATGACAGGAGCAATGACAGTGTTCTTAATATGACAAAGTAAGTATTTTGATTAATGCCATTAAGTTTTTTTATCAGTGTATACCACTGGTCAACTAAATTAATATAACTTGGCAAAGATGAATGCACATTTATATAAATCTATTCAATAAATTTTTTGCATTTTGCGGAAAAAAAATCTGTTTTTATGATAAAAATTATGAATTTGAATTTTTTATGTAAGGAATAATGTAGAGGCAGCCGGTAGTTAGTGGGAAATAAGCCCCGACAGTGTGATCAGGACCCGACGCGAAGCGGATTTAGATACATTATCCCGCTTATTACACGGCTACTTGCCACATAAGAAAAAAAACTGGACATGAATATGAATTTGAAACATTTTATTGGCATATTTGTTTTAAATTAACATTTTTATCCTTCGGCGAAACTTTGCACATATGCATAAAATGATCGTAATACCTTATTAAGATCCTCTGCTTCATACTTGTCTGTCTCCATTTTTTTCTCTTTAACCAGTCTTTGAGAAGTTTTAATGCCCATTCTTTATTTTTTTGTGTGTTGGCTTCGTAGCTGTCATGCTCTATTTTGTCAAGTTCAGTCTCAGTAAGCTGTCTGTGTCTTGTCGTGGTTGTCTAGTGTTTGTCACAAGATGGCGCCAAACATAATCTTTATTGATCTTTATTGGCGCGGAGCGATTTTACTCGTGCAAGTAGTCCGGCTATGCGTTATTATTTTGGAGCGGTTATTATTTGAAAAGAACGAACCTGCAAATGTCTCAACTGACCAATCAGAATCAAGCATTCCAGAGAGCCGTGTAACAAGTTATTATAACCTAAAGATGCTATGAGAAAGTTTGTAACAGAAAATAGTGGTTTTCATCTTCTCACTTTCTTGCTACAGAAAACACGTTTTTACCCAAATTAGTCATAAATGGATTTATTGCATTTTGGAACAAAACTCTTCATATGTACATTGTACTTCTATTTACAGTTCAGTCAAAAAAACAACAACACAATATGTACAATACAGGTAAATGCCAGATCTGGCATAAAAGTAGGGGAATAAGAGTGGAACATCACTTTATAATTCTTCATCTTTACCAAAATATATTACAATTTAGTTCAATTGCACAAGACAGAACAGTCTTAACAAAATTGGCTTTAATGGTTCTTGCTCTGAAAAGTCTACAGGTAAGTAAAAGGCGATGGATTCTGGGAAAGCAGCCCAGAGGTTAGCAGGTGGCATCGATAATATTGCCGTCCATCTGGTGGCGATAAGCCACTCGCGCTTTATGGGAAAAATAAACGGGATGTGTGGTGCTCTCATCTCCGTCATAACCCCAGGATGCTGTCGTAGAAAAGCCAGGTTGCACCTCAACAGATGGAACTATGAAAGCAACAAGCCAAAAGACAATTTAACTTCATACCTCAATAACAAAATATATGGACGGTTTGTTTGGTAAACAATGCAACTTACCAGCCGGAGGTGGACACAGTCTGCCCTTACCCCTGTCTTTACCACGTTTATACCAGGGAAAACACTGCAAGACTTTCTTACCCATGGGTGTGTGTGGAATAACAGATCTAGAGAACATAGAGAGTTTTTATCAACTGATGAACATAGAGTTCCACTGGCATTGCCGTTTCATTGTGTTTGTTGCTTTAAGCTTATCTCACTCATTCAACTGGAACATTAGCAGAGAGGTGAAGGAAGGAGATTTCTAATAATGGCACAAGGAAACAAAGACCCTATTCATCCTGACTGGATTAATCCTGAGGGTTCTAACAGTACTATATCACTTGAGCGGGCCACATAATTTTGTTCCCTGACCCACTTCGGAACACTGAAATGCACAATCGATGGCAGCCGAGCAACTCTGGCTCCACCATCGGTCTCTATATAAAGTCACTGCTATGCATAAATCTTAACTACAGGAAGGGAACTGCCATAAAACAACCGGTCACTGCTATTCTGTCAGTACAATTAAATACTAATCATTTATAATCTTTTTTTATCTGAATGGCACTGAGATTTACATTGAAAGTATCTTACATAAACAGTACAGAGCAGAGGTTAATCCCTTATTTAAGAATATTAAACTAGAGCTGTACAAACTAACATGAAATAGATCATCCAGATAAACACAAAGGTAATCGTCTCAGCATCAAAGACTGAAATAAACACTTTGTCAAAGTGTTTACTAATATACCATTCAGGAATTTGTAACAAAACATTAAACTATAGGCTGCAATAATAAACACAATTTAATATCAAATCAATATTATTCAAAACAACTTTACATTATATTAGTACAGTAGAAGCATAAAGAAAAATTATGTATTTAATATTTAATATATAATGTTCTTTTTAACCCTAATTTAGTAGTATATTATTTAATTTATCCTGCAAGAAACTAAATAAAAGTTGGCAAAAATAGCTTTTGAGTATTATTATGTAAAATAAACGCATACGCACAACTAATGCAAAGTTTATTATTTTGCTCTTTAACACATTCATTTCCTTATCTTAGTTTTTTTGTTTACAGCTAAGAGTTTACACACCAATTCACACTTTTTACACAAAAACTTACCTGTAATTATACAAAACGATGTGTCTCATCCAGTCATCTGCAGGATATGGTACGTTTGAAACTGAGGCTCCATGAAATTGTTTTCGTGAAAGTCCCTGTAGAGATGATGATGATGTTACGGGAGCGAGCAGGGCGCATTCCCGCCGGATAATGATGCTGTAATCGACTTCTCTATTTGCTCGGTTACCACAGCTGCGTATTAAAGCTTTGAATGACCGTGCGCGGAGCAGCGTGGGAAATTTCCACCGGCTCATGCTTTAAATAACTAATCCTGCAAGCCACAACAACAAGAAGCTCCTTACCTCAGAAGCGAGTGAGTACATTTTTAGTTATCTCGTAAATCTTTAATAAAGTGCATTTAATAAAGTTTACAAAGCAACTAAGTGATTTTTGTCTTTGCTACCTGACATCACTCATAAAAATACACGTCTTAGAGACGTGTAAACAGACAAAAAATGCGAAAGATTGGGACTGACCTGTTTGACGAAAGGTTGAAACCGTTCGTGCTAAATCTAGACTGTGTAAAATACTAAAAATGCACACCTTTACAAGAATCAGCGGAGTGATACATTAAAGGTAAAAGTAGTACCGTCAACATGCCTCGCAATATCCGGATGAGCAGTGTGTGATAAGCGGTTGTTATCAGGATAACAGACGTTTGTTTGTTGCAACTGGCCAATCAGAATCAAGTATTCCAGAGCGTAATAAAAAATATATATTATCGAGACTATTGAGATGGGATTTATCTCAGTAACTAACCATAACTTTTTGTGGCTGATTTTCACAATTGTTTTTAAACAGGGCCGGAGTGGGGCCACTTTTCAGCCCGGGAGTTTCAGGCCCAAGATCGGCCCACTTTTTCCATAGTGTTATTCCAAATTAGCACTTTTTTCAAATTGGATAAATAAAGCAACAGTTCAGCTCTTACTATAGTTTTTATTAATATCATGGTTCAACAAATAAGGTAAAAGTTAAATAATATTTCACTTAAGATAAGAAGTTAACAAAAATATTCCTCTACACTCTAAAAAAGGCTGGGTTACTTTTTACCCATAATGGGTAAATATTGGACAGAACACATGCTGGGTTAAAAATTACTCCATGCTAGGTTAAAAATAACCCAATGTTGGGTTGTTGTTATGCAACCATGGATTATAATAACCCAACAGTTGGGTTAAAACAACCCAGCACTGGGTCAATTTTAACCCAGCAGCATGTTCTGTCCAATATATAAAATATATAAATAACCCAGCCCTATTTAGAGTGTATTCCACAAGGAAAGGTTGATAAATTATTAGCATTGCTAATGCTATGAGGCCGATGATTAATGCAAATAGAAATATAAAAGTCCTTATTAAAAAAGAAAACAATTTGACAAAAATATTGAATACAATATTGGGTAAATGGCATAACAAGTGATTTATAAGCTTTTTTAGGCTGGTCATTTTTGACTGGGAACACAAAAGGTGTTATAGGGTTCTGAACACAACCTGAGGGTTAAATAACTTTAATTCATATTGTTTACTAATGGCCTCCTCATTTTCAGCGGGGGACTGCTCAGAAGCTGCTTGCATAATATTTGCAAAGTCTTTGAATCGCCATGTATACACAAAAGGGTAATATTTTAACAAAAAAAAAAGTTTGGCTTGTAAATAGTTTGACAACGGTATTAGCCGAATAATTACGTTGCTAATGCTAATCATTACTAGGCTTACTTCTCTTTAAGTTACCTGTTGCCACTTTTGTTTGTCCTCTTGAAAATAAATCTGTAGGTTTGGCACATTTGGCAGCATCCTCCTCCAATGGATTTTTCTTCAACCTGTTTTTTACGCCCTCCTCCTCTCAGACGCGTATTGTTACGGTAGGGCCGGCCTAGCCTCCCGGAGAAAAGTTTTCTTGGACGTGCTATGGACCGAACCAACTCTATGGGAGGGGAGAATTCCCTCACATGGTACAACCCATGCAGAGGCTGCGCGCTGCAGTGTCAATGCGAAACGTGTGAAGTGTCATTTAAGAGAAGATAGACTCCCTAACGTGACAAATGTAAAAAAAAAAAAAAAACACTCGACCGGCCCAAAAGTGAACCGGCCCACCGGGAATTCTCCCGGTTCTCCCGATTACCCACGCCTGTTTTTAAACAAATGTGACCCGTCACGGAAACCAGTGACACAAGTCGGCAGCACAAGTTTCGGGATAATGAGAAACAAAGTTTTTTTTTCAAAATTTGTGATTTGCGTTTTATTGCTTTACGATGATTGCAGAATCTGTTAGATCACGAAAAAGCCTCTCCATGTTTGAGATAGCAGTTTTTTATATTTAAAAGCGTACATATTGCGGTTGAAATCGGCTTGTTTTTCCGGAGATTCTAGCGTGCAGCGGGGGCGTCATTGTCTGTGTGTATATTTACATACTGTATAAGCGGCTTGTGTTTTTGCCCCCACCCCCAAAGGGAACAGCGTGACTACTAAATAAGGATAGTTCGCCCAAAAATAAAAATAATGTAATTAATGACTTACCCGTATGTCGTTCTAAACTCGGAAGACCTCTGTTCATCTTTGGAACACAGTTTTAGATGTTTTAATGTTAGATTTAGTCTGAGAGCTTTCTCCCCTTCATTGAAAATCTATGTAAGGTTTTCATGTCCAGAAAGGTAATAAAATCATCATCAAAGTAGTCCATGTGACATCAGTGGGTCAGTAAGAATGTGTTGAAGCATCGAAAATACAACCCCAAAACAGAAAAAGTTGGGACACTGTAGAAATTGTGAGTAAAAAAGGAATGGAATAATTTACAAATCTCATAAACTTATATTTTATTCACAGTAGAATATAGATAACGTATCAAATGTTGAAAGTGAGATATTTTGAAATGTCATGCCAAATATTGGCTCATTTTGGATTTCATGAGAGCTACACATTCCAAAAAAAGTTGGGACAGGTAGCAATAAGAGGCCAGAAAATTTAAATGTACAAATAAGGAACAGTTGAAGGACCCATTTGCAACTTATTAGGTCAATTGGCAACATGATTGGGTATAAAAAAGCCTCTCAGATTGGCAGTGTCTCTCAGAGGTCAAGATGGGCAGAGAATCACCAATTCTCCCAATGCTGCGACGAAAAATAGTTTTCTGAGTTTCTCAGAGAAAAATTGCAATGAGATTGAAGTTATCATCATCTACGGTGCAAAATATCATCCAAAGATTCAGAGAATCTGGAACAATCTCTGTGCGTAAGGGTCAAGACCGGAAAACCATACCGGATGCCTGTGATCTTCGGGCTCTTAGATGGCACTGCATCACATACAGGAATGCTACTGTAATGGAAATCACAACATGGGCTCTGGAATACTTCCAGAACACATTGTCAGTGAACACAATCCACCTGTAGGTCAAAAAAGAAGCCATATCTAAACATGATCCAGAAGCACAGGCGTTTTCCCTGGGCAAGGCTCATTTAAAATGGACTTTGGCAAAGTGGAAAACTGTTCTGTGGTCCAACGAATCAAAATTTGAAGTTCTTTTTGAAAAACTGGGATGCCATTTCATCCGGACTAAAGAGGACAATGACAACCCAAGTTGTTATTAGCGCTCTTTTCAGAAGCCTGCATCTCTGATGGTTTGGGGTTGCATGAGTGCGTGTGGCATGGTCAGCTTACACATCTGGAAAGCCACCATCAATGCTGAAAGGTTTATCCAAGTTCTAGATACATATGATCCCATTCAGACGTCGTCTCTTTCAGGGAAGACCTTGCATTTTCCAACATGACAATAGCCTCTTTCACACAGTAATACTGGTAAATTACCATGAATTTACCAGAATGAATTTACCAGTAAATACAAAAATGTGCTGTTCACACACGCAGTGACATTCCATCTTTTTACCAGTAAGACATCATTCACACATCAGTATCAAATTACCGGTAAATTCGTTGAGAAAGCGGAAGTACCTGTGGCGCGCGGCGAGCTCAGTGTTGTATTTGTAAACAATCCACGTCGTTCATATCCACGGTCCGTATTTTGTTGTTTTCACGTCTGTGGTAAACTCTGACAGTCGCGAAGTTGCTCATGACCAAACAACATTGCATGAGGCGACGTCAAACCGATGGTGTTTTAAACAACAGTACTTTTTGCACATTAGGCTTCACATAGGGCGTGCTAAGGACGTCGGCAGTTCGGCAAGTAGGTGGTAAGATGTTTTAAACAACTTTGGTGAAGAAATGTGGACGTAAACTTCAGGTGTGCTCGACTTTCAAGCACCGCATGTGTGGAAACGTCCGTAAACAGTCTGGGCGTAAACGCGTCATCTGTTTTGAAACATTATGATTGGCCCGAAGCTGTCAGCGCGGTCTGACGTCGTCCGTTCTAAATGCCGGTAATCCTATATTTTTCGTTCACACATAGTGCTTACCGGTAAATTACTGATAATCTTACAACCTGTCTTACTGGTAAATTGGGAGCACTGATTTACCGGAAAGGTTCTGTTCACACATGATCTGTTAACTGCAATTTACCAGTAAATTACCAGTAAAGACTGTATGTGTGAAAGGGACTATTGCCAGACCACATAGTGCATCAATTACAACATCAAGACTGCATAGAAGAAGGATTTGAGTACTGAAATGGCCAGCCTGCAGTCCAGATCTTTCACCCAAAGAAAAGATTTGGTGCATCATAAAGCGAAAGATGCGACAAAGAAGACCTAAGACAGTTGAGCAACTAGAAGTCTGTATTAGACAAGAATAGGACAACATTCCCATTCCTAAACATTGGTCCTCCTCCAGCTGTTCCTTTATATGCACATTTAACTTTTCTGGCCTCTTATTGCTACCTGTCCCAACTTTTTTTGGAATGTGTAGCTCTCATGAAATCCAAAATGAGCCAATATTTGGCATGACATTTCAAAATATCTTACTTTCAACATTTGATATGTTATCTATATTCTACTGTGAATAAAATATAAGTTTATGAGATTTGTAAATTATTCCATTCCTTTTTTACTCACAATTTCTACAGTGTCCCAACTTTTTCTGTTTTGGGGTTGTACATTTTGGTCCAAAAATAGCAAAAATTACGACTTTATTCAGCATTGTCTTCTCTTCCGGCTCGAGCGTGAAGTCACGTGACTGTAGTGACGCGGCTGCCCTGTTCCTCAGACATGTTTGCTAAGTTTTTTTTCCAAACTTACAGCGCGCGTCTCTCCAGACTGTAAACGAAGCTCGGGCGCACAAAACAAAAGAAAAATAAAAGAAGCTGGGGCGGAACAAATAACAGTCAGCCGCATCGTACGTCAGTCTCGTCACTGACTTTATGCGGCGCCGCAGTCGAATGACGTCAAAGTACCACGAGAGCTCTTTAAGAAATCATACGGAGTAGTTTAATTTCGACTCGCTCTCGCGGTACTTCGACGTCATCTCTCTGTCAGTTCTTGCGCATGAGTCCAAACACACATAAGTTACACAGAGATCGTTGAATTCGTTATATAATTGGCTACATGTTTTGTCTATCAATATTTTCATATAAGTCATTGGCTAATGGAGGAGCGAGTGAGCGATTGGTTACATCCCTAAAGGACTTCACATTTTCGATGGCGCTGTTTGGATTACCTATTATACTACCGCCCTATTTTAAATACAAACTTTGAAGGCGGGTTTGTGTGTTCAACGGAACGTAAATTACCGGAGTGTAATCTCATATACCCTTACATGTTACGATGTAAATAGTCCTCAGATTATATTGTATTACCAGACGTTCATGCGAAATCTGATGTAAACAATAGACTATATATCTGTATTTCACGGATTATACGCATTTGTGGACAAAAATGGTCATTTGATGATTCACACATCTGAAACAGACTGAATTTGACTTGTGATCAACACAAAGGTAAAAAGAGTCATGTTTATTTTTGCGTGTTGTCATTTGGTCATAAAATACTACATATGATGCTAGAACATCTGTATCTCAAAACGGCTTTACAGGGGGTATGGCTTAGCTAAATGAGATGTAAATGAGCCCTATTGTCTCCCCCAGCTGGAAAGAAGAGTCCCTTTCGTCTCGATTTTCTCGGTTTGAGTTTTTCTGAGTTCCTATATTCAAATGGTCACAACTTCTCCAAATCTTATCAGATTTCCATGTGTTACACATCGTTGGAAAGCTTAACTGCACTTTCAGAATCTGTGAATAACTCAAAATGGCCCAGATCCGACTTGTGTCCCTACTTTCCGTGACTGGTCACAAATACTTACTTTTGCAAGCACAGTTCAACTGATAGAAATCTTTCATTACAGCTTTACATATTGCAATAAAGAAAGCAAGAGATGAACAATCATTATGAACAATGGAATATTGAAAAACGGTCCAAAACCACAACTTTTCAGGAAGTTGAAAAATCTCTGTATTTTTAAATAATTTTTAACAATGATGTCAAATTAGATTTTTTTGCAGTATATTATCAGGCGCTTGTGTATTATTAAAAAACCAAAATCAAGCTCAGATGAAGTAACAAGGTTTTGATCAGCAAATGTTGGAGGTGTTTGCAGTGAATTACTTACGTGTTGAATATTTTAAAATACTTGATAATTCATGGCATTATGGCAACATTTTTTTATTTGTTTTACAGAAAAAGAACAGTTTTGAAAAGACTTCATCTTTAAAAAAGATTCTTATTCATATAAAATGTACAAAGCATTTCTTCCAGTATATAAAAACATTAGAAAAGAAATGAAACTACATTATTTTTTTAGGACAAAGACACAATTGTAGTGGTATCTAGTGGTCAGATTGCGAATTGCAACCAACAACCCACCCCTCAACTTCCAAAAGCATATTGTAGCCGCCACAGGGCAAAGATGTCGTCGTCTGACTGTGCGTTCACATTAGATGCAAATGAAGCGAATAAATTGCGCTATTCGCACATAGTTGGACACTTGAAATTTTTTAGTTGATTTGCGTGTAAAAAACATGTCATTCGCACATGAAATTCAGATATGAATATGCTCAATTTGTCCTCCATTGTTGTTTCATACTTCTGCCTCTGCTCGCTACGTCATAATCACATCACTACAAGAGCAAGCTACTGATTGGTTAAAGTTCAGATTGTTCAACTTGCGCGAATCGCATCGCAGGATGTCAATTGCGTCTTTGCATTCATTCGCATCTAGTGTGAACGCACCATGAAACAACATAGGGACAAACTGTGCTCTGTAGAACAGTTTGTCCGTTTAGGGCTACTGTAGAAACAAGATGGCGACTTCCATGTAAGGGGACCCACGGTGTATGTAGATAAAAACGGCTCATTCTAAGGTAATAAAAACAATTCAGTTCATTACGTCAGGTGCTTATACACCAATGATAATATAGTTTTGTATATTATATTGCATTTCTGTCAAGAGATCCTTCTAAAAGTTACACAATGCACCTTTAAAAATACACCATAGTTCACCCCAAAATGAAAATTCAGTTAAAGTTATCAACATGCCACCATATTGGAAGGAAGTGAGTCAATTTTGAGAGATATTCATTTTTGAGTGAACTCTTTCTTTAAATGGCATTGCTGTAACTCAGTGTCTTGGTATAAGTATATAGTATATGTTAACTATTACTGCTGCTATTCACATTAAATTCACCAGGTCCCTTTTTATGATGATTTCATATTTCAGAATCCACTTCAACACTGCAGCTATTCAGACCCAAACGCTTCCCTTTCCCTCGCTCTCTCCTGACCCCTGCTGGCCACAGCAGCCCCCTAATCCTCGATGACGTGATGCAGGCAGGTTCTTGTAGACGGCTCGGCTGTAGGGGATAAAGCAAAGGCCCAGCTGGAGGTGTCGTGCCATCCTGCAGTAAGCGGCGAGTGCTAGAACCAGAAGCGGTGCAAGCAGTAGAAAGCCCACAACCAGCAAAGCCACACAGCCTCCATCATCCAAGAGATCTGAACAGTAGGTGGAACTGCCATGGCGCTGAACCTTTAAGAAAAATATAAGTTGTTAAAAGTGAGTCAAGACCATGAATAATGCTCCCACATACATTACATTTATGCATTTGGCAGACGTTTTTTTTCAAAGCGACTTACGGTGCATTCAAGGTCTACACTTTATTAGTGTGTGTGTTCCATGGGAATTTAACCCATGACCTTGCTAACACAATGCTCTAAGCTATAGAAAATTACCAACGTTTCAAATTGTTAACATTGGTAACAATAAGCAATATAGTTTTCAGCATTTGTTAATATTTGTTCATTTGTTCAAACGAAACTTCTGTCATCATTTGCTCACCCTCATGTTGTTTTAAACATGTATGGGTTTCTTTATGTGTTCTGCAGAACACAAAAGAAGATATTTTGATAAGTACACAGATGGTACCCATTAACTTCTATAGTAGGTAAAACAAGTAGGTACCATGAACGTGTGCTTACCATTATTTATTAAAATATTTATTTTAATAAATATATAGTATATAGTTCACTTTAAAATGAAAATTCTGTCATCATTTACATTTACCCATCCTCATGTTGTTCTAAACCTGTATAAATTTCTTTTTTCTGATGAACACAAAAGAAGATATTTTGAGAAATGATGGTAAACACACAGCAGATAGTGACCATTGACTTCTATAGTAGGAATAAAAAAAATATGATGAAATTCAATGGGAACCGTCAACTGTGTGCTGACCATCATTTATCAAAATATTTTCTTCATCATTTATCACATACTTCCAAAATATTTTTTTCCTACTATGGAAGTCAATTTCCTACTATGGATGTGTAAATGATGACAGAATTTTCATTTTTGGGTGAACTATCCATTTAATTGTCCTAGTTCATTTTTACAATAACTAATTTTAACAGTTTTTAATTTAAAAAATGTAAAGTATTACTAAATGCTGAAATTAACATGAACTAAAATTGATAAATGCTATAGAAGTATTATTTATTGTTAGTTTATATTAGTTAACACATAAACTAATGTTTACAAATAATACAATAATACAACTTTATTGTAAAGTGTTGCCAAAGAAATAATAGGTGCACATGAATGTGTCATTCAATTCAGTATATAGTTTATATTATCAGATAAGACTGTGAATTAATATAAACATTGACATATGGTGAACCTGTGGGAGTCTGTCTGTGAGACTGAAGCTTCTCAGTTGGAGAAGATATGGTTGACAGGTTAATGAAAGAGTAAAGGGATAAAGGGAGGATTATGTGATAAGGTTTATTTCCTTTGCTCACACAGGTGTTTTGTGTTAAAGGGGGCATTTCACAAGACTTTTTTAAAATAAATCTATGTTGTCTCCAGAGAACATATGTGAAGTTTCAGCTCAAAATATCATATAGATAATTTATTATAGCATGTTAAAATTGCCACTTTGTAGGTGTGAGCAAAAATGTGCGGTTTTTGGTGTGTCCTTTAAACTGCAAATTAGTTGATCTATGCACTACATGGCAGTGCCCTGGTTGGATAGTGCAGATTAAGGGCCGGCATTATCCCCTTCTGACATCACAGGGGGAGACAAATTTCAATGAGCTATTTTTTCACAAGCTTGCAAAGAATGGTTTACCAAAACTAAGTTACTGGGTTGATATTTTTCACATTTTCTAGGTTGATAGAAGCACTGGGGACCCAATTTTAGCACTTAAACATGGAAAAGTCAGATTGTCATGATACGTCCCCTTTAATGTCTTAATAAACTCTGGGACATTCAGTCATCATTGACTGAATGACACTAGAGCAATTTAAGCATTCTTCATTATTTGCAGGGAAGTTTAGATAGTGGTTACTGGAGGAGTCATGGGATGTGAGGACACATAAAGAAAGATTATTTTTCATAGATTTAATACATTTGGGTTGTTTCAACTCATGATTGGGTAAAATTTGGCCAAAACCAAACACTGGGTTAAATAAAAGAAATAAAAATGACCATTTGTGACCTTGTCAGTGAAAACCCACCTAAGGTCTTGTTTTGTGACTTACTTTTGTCCACATAAAATCAAGCCACGTAATGTAAAGAACAATTTGTGAAAATAAAACTTAAATATATATATATATATATATATATATATATATATATATATATATATATATATATATATATATATATATATATATATATATATATATATATATATATATATATATATATATATATATATATATATGTGTTTATTTATTTATTTAATATTGACTGAGTAAGGTCATGTAAAAGATCAATGAGTGAAATAAAACTTATGACAAACAAAATTAGATTATGAGACTTTAGCCTGTATTTTACATATAGTCGTGTCACATTCAACCAAACCATTAAAAGCATACCACTTTAAAAGTAGGAAATTTAAACTTGAAAGCTTCAGCAGACCTGAGTTTTAAGGAAATTACTTCATTCCTGTATTGACTTTATCACAATTACCAATAATTAAAGATAAACAAAAATCCAGAATGTACAGGGTCAGTTTAGATGTAATGTTAACATTAAGTTGAAAATCCCTAACATGCTTACCGTCGAATGGCAAAGGAAGCCAAAAACAACCATGACAAGTGACGGCAAGAGGATGACTCCAAAGACAATTCCAGCCAGACCGATGTTGACCGTAGCGATGATCAGATTCTGAGCCGTCACCAGAACAGAACAAGCCCAACAGTCTAAAGAGCCTCTCAGCTCCAGAGGAGGATCATTCACAGCACTGCCTGCTATCGAGTATGGAGGAGGAACCACCACCCCTGAGCTGGAAGCATTTACTGGAGTGCTTGAGGAGATGGAGCCAGTGTGAAGACGAGGGTGAGGGGATTCAGGCTCCCCCCGTTCAAAAGATGGCTGCTGGGCAACAGGTTTCTCCAGGGTCCCGTTACGGGAAAGACTCATCTTGCCATTCATCGGCCCTTCGGGTGTAATCCACGTGGGTGAAATCGGGTGTAAATCCAGTTTTTCTTCTGGTAAAGGTCATAAAAAAAGTACAATGAGGTTTATTATAGCATACTGTATTAAAAGTGTGGGTAATATTTCTGTTTTGGTCAAGGGAAGGGAAGATAGTTTAACAGAAGGAAATGAAGCCCCCAACGCCCCATCTCTGACCCCACCCGGATCTCCAGGATGACTAAAAAGTACTAAACAATAATGTCCGTCCAGGAAACCATGTGTGCCGACCAGATCGCATATAAACGACTAACATTGTAAAAAGTCTCATAAATAGCCCATTAGAGCTTGTTACAGATCCACAGTAATCTTTTATAGGCAAGATACCTGGAAAGTGTTCACTTGGCTATAATTTATGCTGTTTAAGTAACTGTCAGAAAGCATTCGTGCCAAGTCCTCTTTATAAAAACTATTAACGCTGTGAATATTAACACTAAATCATTCAAGAAATGTTTAAGATCACGTCTCTACTCTTTATATCTCAAGCAGCTCTTGCTCATCCAGCCTGAATTTGTACATATGCTAATTCCTACAAAGATAATCGTGCAAAAACGTACGATTATCATAAAAAACAATAACTAAACCCCACCCCTAACCCCAACGTCACATGGTGGCAAGGCAAATGTGTATAAAAATGTGCTCGTACCAATTAATACGAATTAGCCACCTCGTAAAATATGTACGAATTGCAATGAGATAGCGTTGGTTGATCACATGTTGGCTCTTCCTTTCTAAGAAAATGTCTTCTGTTGAAACTCTGAGGTTTGTTTGTTTGTTTGGAGAGGACCCAATTTCTTTGTCTGTAGACAAGTATGACACAACATCCATTAATAGATGTGATGTTATCAAGATCTTGATTTAAAAACCTTTCCCACACAAGCAGCTCCTTGAGTCGTATAAGAGCATTTTGCCGTGACCTTAAGGAAGTCTTCAATGGGCTACAATGAATCCCTGTAGTGTCTCAGTGTTATTTAATAAGTGGCAATAAAATACTGCATATTTTATACACATGTTGATTTTGCACAGGGCAAAAATTATATTAATACAAGTATAATAAATAAATAATGTTATTTATATTTATAAATATAAACATGTATAATAAAATTAATACATTTGTAGACTATGATTTAAATAATAATAATAATAATTTTTATTTATACACTGTAAAAAAATACTGCCTTAAAAAGTGTGTTTTTGTTGAATCAACTTAGTTTTACAAGTTATTTCAACTTACTATTATTTATCTTGACTAGAGATGAGTTGTTATAACTACAGGTGAGTTGTTATAACTTATAAAACATAGTTTAAAAAGTCAACTTCATTTTATAAGTTGTAACAACTCATCTCTTGTTAAGATAAATAATAGTAAGTTGACTTGACTTGTAAATCTAAGTTGACTTGACATAAAATGTAAAGGCAGCAAAGTATTTTTTACAGTATATAGAGCCTTTCAGAAACCCAAGGATGCTTCACAAGATATACAGATGTCTGTTTGATGGGCAGGCGGTAATTTGTAGTATAGGTCAATTGTAAGTTGTCATCATGACAAAAATTTTGACTCAATATAAAATGTCCACAATTTTAAAACAATGTACAAAATAATGATTTCTGACCGACTGTTTGAAAAGTTATTATAAAAGCTGAGGAAATAAAACTTGCCAGACAGATTTATTATTATGTATCTCACAGAGGAGCCGTTTTAAAGCTTAAGCAAATCCTTGAGATTTTAGTTTGTCATAGGTGAATTGTTATTTTTTATATTACTTATTTTTATTATTTTAAACACTTTTAGACAAATCTGGGCCCATGAGGCTTATAGGCTAAATGCTTAAAAGTGCAGAATATATCCAACCGAATAAAGAAACAGCTCGAAAGAAGATCTAAGGGGTCTCCAAACGTGGTGCCCGCGGGCATCAGGTAGCCCGCACAGAGTCTATTAATAGTCTCAATTGTAATATTTATTTATTTACACATTTTTTATATTAGCTTGGCTTGGTTTACGTGTTAACATTTTAAACAATACCAAAACATATCAACATGCAAAATAAAATAAAATCAACAAGTAAAACAAAAAAAGGTTTAAGTAGACTATATCAAAAAGTAGCCCTCCCTCAAAAAAAAAAAAAATGTTGGAGACCCCTGAAGCAATATGTAGAAATTAACGTATGAAGTCTAATTAAATTTTTTTTGTGTAAACATAAACATCATATTACACTTTTAGAAACATAATGACATCATGAAACGGGTGCATGTGCAATGCAAAGTCCAAAATCATTTACTTACTTCAGACAAATCGAGCTAATTGTCCGTTCTCTCCAAAATCACCTTCTGTAAAAAAGTTCAAAACGTCCCTTACGTACTTAAAGAAACACAGATGAATCCTTCAGTCTGAATCAGGTACATAAAGTCTTATGTGAGTTTTCTCATCTCTTTAAATGCAGTTAAATAGCAGCAGTGTCTGGGTAAAACTGAACTGAACTCTAATGGAACATTCTTTAAATTCAGCTCTCTCTCTCTCTCTCTCTCTCTCTTCCTCCTTTCCTGCCGTATGCTTTCCTTCCTTTCACAAAGATGTGCTGCTTATATCTCTTTACTCCCCTTCTCTCTTTAACCTTACTCCTCTGTCGGGGCATTTAGTATTGAGGGGTGGGGGCGTTGTCGGGGCCAGGGCAGATTTTTTGGGTAACTATCAGAGGGTTGTGACCTCTCCTGGATCTGAACACTCGACAGGGTGTTTTGCATTAACTCCCAGGGTTCTCTGATGATTGCATTTTTATTTTTGCATCAAGCATATAGGGTAGCTGTCAAAAATCCTTTGGAATACAGAATAAGGGCTACAGAAATTAATACAGGTTTGTAACACCTTGAGGGTGAGTAAATGATGGTAATTTTCATTTTTGGGTGAACTATCCCTTTAACTGGTTGGGAATTGCATTAGCAGCTCAAAAGGTCATGGGTTCGAGTCCTAGGGAACACATACTGATAAAGCGTATACCTTGTAATGCACTCTCTGCCAAATGCGTAAATGGCCATACAGTGTAACACAATGACTATAAGTTGGCAAAACTGGGCATTACATAACACTGAATTTACTTTGCAACCTCTGCATTCAAACATCACAGACTGGATTCAGACTGGAGGGTTTGAGAAAATGGATCTATACTGCAACGCAGAGACTCAAAATACATAAAATGCATAGTTTTAAAAGCATGTTATTTATAAAATAAATACCTTCCACATTTCCAATATTTCTCACCTTTAGTCCTGCTGGGCCGTGTTTACTTTGGTTGGGGTGGATGGTGTGGGGGTTTAATGTCTGTTTTGTATCTCTCAGGACATATCAGGAGCTGATAGGGCACGAGGGGGGGATTGGGATGCTCCGTAAGGATTTTTGTTTCCTGGACAGCTGAGCTGAGGGCATGCAGATGTGCTGTGTCTTAGTGTGTGATAGACCCTAGGCTGATAAGAGTGAAAACAGGATGAATACTTTTATCTATTAGTACATACAGTTCACTGATTCTGGGATTATGAAACTTGAAAAATAAAACAACCAAGCTACAATGTTTTTTTTTGTTTGTTTGTTGCATTTCATCAACTTGCGTGCAAATAAGTTGGTGCCTGATATAAAAAAAATGTTCTAAAAAACTATTTATTTACACCCAAGAATAAGCGGTGTGCCAGATGTTGTTGTATTTTAAATCTGCAGTCTGTAACTTTTAAGTTGTGTACTTGTGCAAGTACAACCATTGTTTAAATCTGTCTCCTTACCTTACCCTGATTAACAACATTAATACACCAAAGCGTTTAAAAACGTGACTGAAAATGCCACGGCAGACACCAACTGTGGGCTCTTGCCAGCGTTTTTTTAGCTAAGCACTTTGGTAGTGCTATGATACTTCTGTTTTGTTTATCAGTCACTGTACGATGCACTGGTCAGTACTTCCAGAAAAACGCAGTTTTTTTCTGATTGTTGTGGGCAAAAATCCTTGATCTCGCCGCACGTTTTCTTAAAAAATGCGATAGAATATGCGGAATATTAATTATACCTTGCAAAAACTGCGGAAACTTGCAAAAACTTTGGGAACTTGCAAAAACTGTTTGCAGCTTTTCAATGATGTTCATGTCACATAATCACGTCACTTCATAACTTTCCCATGGCAACAGTGTGAGGTAAATGCAACATTTTTCAGCTTTCTGCTAAGATAATTGTGATTTTGCTATGAAAATGTGGATCTGCAATTTATGCTGCAAAAGTGTGGCGTATTTGAAAAAACGCGGCCCCCGCATAAATATGCGGACTTTGGCTGATTATGCTTTGAATCACGTGATCGCATAATCACGTTTTTTTGGAGAGACTGACTGGTTGGTTGTTGTGGCATTTGTCCCACCCCTCCTTCACTGTGATTGGAGGCTGAGTGAAAAGTGACATTGACATTTTTTTTAACTCTGGGCGCTTAGCACTGGGCGTGGAAAAATGCAGAGCGCCAAACCACCAGCTGCTGGCATTTTCGAAAAGCGCAGTGCTTCCCTTGGACACAACTGAAAACATACACTTTAAAAATTATGTCATATCAACATATTTTTATGTTACTTCAACTTAAAAAAATTAAGTTAATCAATTTCAGCTTGTTTTTTGAAGTTATTTTCAACTAATCACAAGTCAAAACTTAAAAAAGTGGGTTAAATTGACTTTAATGATGTATTTTTTTACAGTGTACACTGGATGCAAGTAAACACCTTGGTGTACACCCCCCCTAAGCTTATATTAGTAAAGTAGTGTTGTCAGATCGGATTTCACAGGAAAGGTCAGTTGTTTCTCATCAAATGTAAAGATAAGCCTAAGTAAAGTAACCTGCAATTTCGTGTTTCAGATAGAGGTGGCGATAGAGAGGCAAATGTTACAGATTAAATCATTAATTTTACAAAACCTCAACATTTTTACTTCTCAAAAGTTCAACTATTATCAAAATGATCAGGTACTAGCAGCGCTGGTTAAATATGCATGCACAGGCTGGTATGAAACGAGCGATATCCTGAGAGTCATGAAAGAGGAAAACCTGTTTTCCTGTCCTTGGAGCCAGGATTTCCGCCGTAAAGTCCGCAGAGAAAGCTGAGGTGTCACAGAAACATTACTCATACCCGTGACCTCTACAGCATTCACTTCCACTAAACAGACAGACAGGAGACAGAGCGGTCAGTAGGAAACCTCTGCGAATCTGTAACCTTCCTTAAATACTCTTCTACTACGCACAACCTCCAATCCAGAAATAACTCGCACATAGGCAAAGATGTGAATTTATCAGAATTATTTATTTTTTATAGTTATCATTATATCAGTTATAACACACAAAAATCACAAAATGTTTTAGACAAGTCTGGCTCAGTTCCTTAATCTTTTAAATTTTCTTTTTTGTCATTTCTTTGTTTTTGTTTTTTTAATACAGTCAAACAAACAAAAATTAGCCTGAAAACAAACGTTGAGAGGTATTGATGGAAAAAACCTGAAAACTCAAAATGAAAATCATCGATAGCGATACATTTAGAAAAATCGTAATAATCATAACAGCTAGCATGACGGAAATCATACACGTGTCACAATATCCTGTATTTTATGTGTTAAATATACAGTACAAAGACATTCATAAAAAGTGTACTGATTCTGTTCTAAGCACCAACTTGTGTAACTTATGTTCATTGTTTTCAAGCCTACAGATTATTTATACAGACAGAGAGACCCGGGTGGGAGGGGGTTCAGCACCATTTTGAATCAGACGGTCCCCCATAAGCCTCACCACATCAGCACAATGGAAAGATTTACAAAATACATACGTGTCAGAAAACAGAAGCATCACAAACGATCAATAAATACAAAAAAAGAAAAGAAAGTAAAATAAATAAAAAACAATTATGATTGAAAAATTCAGGAATTTAAATTCAGAATAGATTGAAAAATTCATTAAAAACAAGTTTGCAGGAATGATTTCTTTTTTCACTTAACACACACAAGGTTTTCCAGACAAATGCGATCAAATAAGTTGTAGTTTAAACCCGTATTTTTGGAACAACTGTTACATTTACTGTACCTAACGTGATATTTTTAATGCTCTATGAAAACGTCAATTTTCTTAATCAAATACCATGAAATCTTCTTTTGTCTACATCACAAGGCCAAAATGGTGTTAGTCTAGACTGTTAAAAAAGTTCGTTTCATCATTCTGAAAACCTTTGACAACTTAAAAAAATAGCACCCAGTCAAATATGTAAATACCTTTTACAAAGATCAGATCTGTAGTAAATATGACACGACCAAAACAACAGAAATTAACTTAATGCCACTGCAATGATCAACAGCTATAAAAGAAGTTCATCTCCCGCTGTTATACATTGTATCAAATCACCACTTACTCCAATAAACCAAAGACAAAGATTAACTGGACCGGTGAAATCGTCTTCCGTTTGCATAAAAAAGTAAACTACATCAGTACCTGAATTAATGCAAGCTGACTATTATTTTTTTATTTTTAAATGTATCACAGCAGTTATCCATTGTGGATCAATGACCTGATAGCCAAGTTACAGATTATTAACTCCAATGAGTCCAATGATGTAGCACCACTCTGGTCGTTCTGTATTTATGCATGAGAACTATCAGATGTCCCTCAGTAGCTGGCTGAGGGGAAGACGGGAGCTGGAGAGACATCTGCTGATAGTATTGTAAACAATGTGAAGTAAACAGCGATTTGACTGGCTGTCTTGTAAGTTTGCAGTAGTGGTTTTGGTAAAAAAATGAACAAAAGGTTTGTGCCTCTGCTTTGGGCCGGGAGATTTGGTTATGGCTGTGTAGTTTCAGACATCAAGTTCACCTACAGCACGGCGCTGTAGCCTGGGAAGAGAAAACCTTTTCAGTATAAATGGCATTGGGACAACTTTGAAAATGAAATAGATTTTCACGCCACGTTGACATTTTTGTAATGTGATGTTACAGGGGAAGAAGTCATTTTTTACTGTAATAGAGTTTTAAATGTTTTTACTGTATGCAAACCTTTTGTAATTTCATGGTTTTCTGAATAAATTTGTCATAAATTTATAATCAGATCTTCATCTAAGTCAAGGGTATTGACAAACATAATGTGTCTAAAAATAATAACACAAAAAATAATTTATTGAGAACAACCAAAAAACTCGTAGTGCTTATGGAAAAAGTATGTGAACCCTTGAGTTAATGACCTCAATAAAGCTAAAAAATTGGAGTCTTGTTAAGATAATACGTTTGAAGGTGTGGACTACAGCTACTTTGACTGATAAAAACCCCTCAAACTTTTGGAGTTTGCTCTGCACAAGAACAACACGCTTATGTGATCCATTCCTCGCCAAAAAGAGCTCTCCGAGGACCTACGATCAAGAATTGTTGCTTTACATAAAACTGGAAAGGGTTACAAAGTTATTCAAAGACTTTAGAAATTCAACAGTCTACAGTTAGGCAACCAATCTACAAATGGAGACGTTTTGGGGCTGTTGCTACTCTACCAAGTAGTGGGCGCCCAGTCAAAATGACACCAAGAGCACAATGAAGACTCATCAATGAGGTAAAGAAACAACCCTGAATGACTGAATGAAGATTTGAAGGCATCATTGGAACTTGCTAAGATCTCTGTTCATGAGTCTACAATATGTTAAACACTGAACAAGCTTATTAAAAATAACATTGCTGCACGTCTGAAGTTTGCAAAAGAGCCAACTGACACTTCATATTGGTACTGGCTAAATGTTTTGTTGACTGATGAAACTAAGATTGAACTATTTGGAAAAAAACACACAGTGCTACTGTACATCTGGCATGGCATATCAACATGAAAACATAATCTCAACTGTAAAGTACTGTATGGTGGAGGAAACATAATGATTTGGGCCTGCTTTGCTGCATCAGGGCCTGGCCCGCTTCAATCATTGGGAGGAAGATTAATTCTCAAGTATATCAGACAATTCTTCAGGATAATTTGAGAATGTCTGTATTTTAGCTGAAACTGTGTAGAAGGTGGGTGATGCAACAGGACAACGACCCAAAACACTGGAGAAAGTCCACAACAGAATGGCTCAGAAAAACAAAATCCGCCTTTTGGAGTGGCCAAGTCAGAGCCCAGACCTCAACATAATAGAGATGCTATGGACTGACTTGAAGAGGGCAATATACATGAGACATCCAAAAAATATGACTAAAACAGCTAAAACAGTTCTGCCAGGAAGAATGGGCTTCTGAAATTCCTTCATAAGGATGTGCCGGTCTGATTCACAGCTACAGGAAGACCTGGTTGAGGTTATTGCTGCCAAGGGTGTGGGGGGGTCAATCAGTTATTCATTTTTAGGGTTCACATAACTTTTTTTTACATACATGTTCAATAAAGACATGAAAGATCAGAAATTTTTGTGTAATTATTTTTAGATACATGTTTGTCAATACTCCAGACTTAGATTAAGATCAGATCACATTTAATGACAAATTTATTCAGAAAATCATGAAATTCCAAAAGGTTCCCATACTTATTCTTGCCACTGTATAGTTTTTTTAAATAGAGTTTTTTTAAACATAAATTAAAGACAGTACAACATTAACAAGGTGTATAAATATAATATATATCAAAAATAATTATATATTACAGGTAACACTTTACAATAAGGTGGCATTAGTAAAAACATTAGTAAATGCATTAATTAACATAAACACACAATTTTTTATAGCATTTATTCATTCTTGTTAACTTTAGTTAATGCCAATACAGTTATTTATGTTAGTTTGTGGTGCATTAACTGATGTTAATGGTTTAAACATTTGATTTTAATAATGTAGTAGTAAATGCTGAAATTAACATGAACTACGATTAAAAATGTTTTAGAAGTATTGTTCATTATTAGTTCATGTTATCTAATGCATTAACTAATTGTTAACAAATACCACCTTATTCTAAAGTGTTACCAATATTACATTATTCACACTACTTTATAATTACTATTGTATAACAATTGGTGGGATTGGGGGGATACACGCTGAAAAGTTTGAGGACCACTGCCCTATTCATGACAAGCTTATAATATGCATGATTTACATTTATATTCATACATTTGGCAGACACTTTTATCCAAAGTGACTTAAAATGTATAGCTTGTAATGCATTGTATCAGTATGTGTGTTCCCTGGGATCGAACCCATGACCTTTTGCAATGCTAATGCAATGCCCTACCAACTGAGCTACAGCAACAATTTCACTAGAAATATTCATTAGATGTCATATTATTTGTTTCGGATGTGCAGACCTTTTTGCATAAAGTAACCAACAATTTTAAACTTAAAAACAATTTTTTAAACAAAAATGACGACATACAAGCAAAAGTTAAATATAGCATATCACAAAATATGTGTATGTGACTATTGTTTGTACTCTCTAATGCATGTGTTGTGATGTATCAGTGTGTTCGACTCACCAGGGTGAAGTTATCATACATGTTCATCAGTTCATCAATGCGGTACTGCTCCAGCACCACCACCCCATTTAGATTCGGGCTCCGCTTCCGAGCGCAGTCCTCACAGTGAACCATGTACATCTTTCTGCTGTTGTTCTCACTGGTGACGAACAGCAGGTCGAACACCTCCACCTGTTAACACACGCACACACATAGCCACACGTGTGATGCCATGTCTTTATTTGCAGATATAGATATTTAAATATATCCCTATAGATTTCTCACATCACATTCGTTGCAGTAGTACGCCGGCTCGTCCTTCACCCTGCTCTGATAGGAGATCTTCTTCCCTGCAGACACCAGCTGGTCTCTTAAAATCTGAATGTGTTTGATGGACTGAAGGAGACAATGTCTGAGAAAGAGGAGATGAAAGTGATGTTGATGAATCTTAACAAGTAGCATACAACAAGCCCAAATCATCTTTATTCATGGTCAGTAGGAAATATTTATTCACTTTATCATCTTGAATGTGTTCTGGTCTGTGATCTTAATTGTGCGGGCGACGTTCCAGGACACATGAATCATGGGGACGATGGATTTGACTTTCTTAATCTCATTCCACTCGAAGCGCTCAAGAGCAAGCTGATATTGATAGGCTAAGAGATCACACAGTGAAGATGAAGATTAGTATTATATTTGAGTAACTATTAAACAGGAACAGTCTTTGGCGCCCCCTATCTCACCGTTTAAAGGGCCTATGTTCCAAGCGATGTTGTTGCACCAGCCCACAGCCTGAACCCAATGCACGGTGCCAGCATTGATCCACACAAGGTCTCCGGGTCTCTGAATGAAGCGATACACGGGGATGTTGGAACGATAAAGATCCTCCAGAACCGGCCACCACGCGCCTGTCAGGTAGTTCACGCCATGCCTAACATACAAATGAAAGTTTGTTTTTTAGTCGTGAATCTGACAATGATTCATTATAAACAACTTCAAGATCAAGACTTCAGATTAGATGAAAGCAATGTGGTTAGTAGAAGCCCACAAGGCTGATAACCAATGACGTGTGCGATCGATCCAAGACTCACTTTTCACAGAAGTCGCTGATGGCTTTCCAGTAGTGTTCATGAACAGCAAACCACTCACAGTCTCCAGGGCCGATATTAATATTCACTGAACAGAAGTTATTATTTTCCTGATGCCCTAGAGAGAGAAAGACTAACTTTAATTATACTACACTATGCTATATATTAAATACTGTGTTTGTGTGTGGAAACATCTAAAATCCTGGTTAGTTCAGTTTAGAGATATACAGTAAATATACACCAACCTGGAGTACGGCTGCCAGGGACCTTCATATAAAGCTGTACTGTGTTCATGCCTAATATCGTGTGACCAACGTGACTCAGCATGTTTGCGCTGGAGGACACTCGCATGAACGCAGGCAACTTTAACAGCTCCTGTAGCTGCGCCTTCCACCTGAACACAAGTATTCATCATACTTATTCAGTGCCAATACATTACTGTACCAAAGCAGAATGACCTCCCTGCAAATATTAATGAAACACATTTTATGGATGATTTGCTCACCTTTTGGGGTCAGACAAGTCAATGTTGGTTCCAAATTTGATGATTTTCCCAACCGCAGCCTTCTGATCTGAGCTGTTAAAATAAGAAAACAGAACTTTTAGTGACATATTATTTAATCATTTCTTAAATTAATGACATAATACAATGCAAGGATGATGTATTTTTGGGCCAACCTGGAAGTTAGCAGTATACACTGGTTCCCTTGTCCCATAGACTTTTAGATTATCGCAAAAAATAAGCTCTGTGTTTAAAGTGGTCATATTATGAGATTTTTTTAAAGATGTAAAATAAGTCTTTGGTGTCCCCAGGGTGCTTATGTGAAGTTTTAGCTCAAAATACCCCACAGATAATTTATTATAGCAGGTTAAAATTCCCATTTTGTAGGCCTGAGCAAAAATGTGCCTTTTTTGGGGTGTGTCCTTTAAAATGCAAATGAGCTGATAAATGCAAACACTGATCGCAATGATGGTGGTTTGTTTCAATTAAAACTAATTTGTGTTGTCAATTATTTTTAAAAACTTTATTAACGAAAATAAATACCTTCCGGTAGCGCCGCCATCTTAGTCGCGTCCGCATTCAGGATGAGAGCTTACGCAGCCTACGGAGGTTACTCTGCTGCTGCTCTGTGCCCCCGCCCTCCGAATTTGTCATACGTCACTAAGAAAAGTGCGTACACTACGCTTATACTCTCTCCTGAATACAGAGGGGTCTAAGATGGCAGGTGCTTCCGGAAGGTATTTATTTTCGTTAATAAAGTTTTAAATATGGATATTTATAAAACAACACCGCACGGATTACCCTCAGAAGACCTTTATTTATCATCCTGGAGCCGTTTGGATTTAATTTGTGAAGGATGGACGCACTTTTTTGGACTTGAAGGTCGTGGACCCCGTAACATTACATTTATTCAACTGAAAAATCTAAAACATTTTCTAAAATATCCGAAAATGTGTTTGTCTGAAAAACGATGGACATATTCAATTCGGACAGCTTGGGGGTGAGCAAATCATGGGTTTAATATCATTTTTGGCCGAACTATCCATTTAAACTGCACCATTAAAAAAAACTGACTTTGGGACAATGGAACCGGAAGTGCTAAAATGGTAACTCGCTTCCGAGTTTTGCCTACAAAAAACGTCATCACTGTGCCACTCTATTTCTGTAATCATAAATTATCAGTAATTTTAATATTAATACCTTTTGTAAACACTTATTTAAAGTGACCTGAATGCACTATTTAAAGCATTGTCAATTTGCATGTTCCCAGGAATCAAACCCATGACCTGGTTGTTGCTAGCACCGTAAGACAAAAAGTCTAAAACCAATGAAATTAGCAAAACCGTAACATCCGTTTGAATTTTTCTTTAAACACAGTGCAAAAATAAAAAATAAAACAAAAGAAGTCAAAATTGTATCTAAAAGTGGTAATAGCAATCTGTTTACTGTTGTGAATTTAACCATGCTTTATATCGTACCTGGCTGTAGAAGTCCCAGTGGTGAGTTGTGGGTTGGACTTTGTCACATTTTTTTCCTCAGACTTCTCTTCCACATCCTCATCTTCGCTGTCCTTTTCTTCCTGCAAAGTTTACACAGAGATGAGAAACTTACAGAAACTTGTTTTCTTTATTTCGAATGTACGTGTGGGTGCGTGATTACGATGAGCGTTTCGGTTTATACTTAGCATCTATGCCCAGGCGATTGCATCACCAAACTGCAATGCCCCTCCTCTAAGGGGAGAGGGGACATTTCAAATAACAAAAATTTGTCATTTCATCTATGAATATGACTTTATTGGGTGAGGTGGAACCGCGTGTTGTCACCACCAGTGTCTTCCTGTTCAGAGTTCTCCAGATGGAGAACAGATGACTGTTTTGTTCTGGTGCCAGTTCGGCACCCCTGATAATGATATATACCTGTAAGCTCTCCTGGAAGCTAGACGCTTGGTACTGGGCATATTTAGCGATAGTGGTGTGAGATCTGCTGCTCTCGCAGGGCCAAGTCTGGGCGGATCCATTATGGTTCCAGTTCTCATCTGCTGGCTGCTGAACCTGAGTCCTCACTTCCACCGCATGCTCTGCATTTGCCTCTACCAGGGACTTCGTGGAAAACAGACCTAGATCTGACCAGAGAGAAAGAGAGAGAGATATAGGTATGGCGTAGACCAGCGGTCTCAGCCTATTTTCCTTGCCCCCTCCCACTTACATATGCCTGTACGACAATCTGAGCTCCCCAAAACACTGGGGTTCACTTTTAGAAATGAAACATTTTTATATAATAATTAGTGGAAGTTTTCTCCATCTTTGTTTAAGTATATTGCATCCTTTGTCCCCGTAAACTCCAGCGTGCCACTAAGGGGGGCCAGGACCACAGGTTGGGAACCATGCATAGACGATATTTAAGCCAACACGAAAACCTAAACAATATTCAGTTGTTTGCCGATTATCGCCGTCAGCCAAAACTCACTTAGACGGAGAGATCCAGCCAGTCCTCTGATGACGGTAACAGCATTTTTAGGGTCTGTGCAAAACTGCAGCAGCACAGGAGAGAAAGCGTCTCTCTTACTCTCCAGCTAAAAACATCATACAAAAGTATCAAATCAGTGAAAGTCAAATGGATTAAAAAATCGAAATGATTTTGATGAACTCAGGACTCACATAAATGCTTGGTGTTGGAGGATTAAGTTTCTGTCTGGGAATAGGAATCTCTGTGGACATGTCGGGCTTGACTGACAGTGCAGGCAGCAGGTATGACTCCCGAAATTTGGTCTGAATGTTGGCCCCTCTGACACAGAAATTAAGTGTATAAGTGCAATAAGTTATCAAAGTAAAAGCATAAGAAAATACATGATAGTGGGTGATAGGGTGTCATGGGAGTTTGCTAGCTAGTTTATTACAGGCCTACTTCCTTTGAAGTCTCTATGATGTTCTGGTGCTACATATCTCTGGCTATTTTCCACATATACTATTGTGCATATAGAACTTGACTCACTTGCAGGCTTGTATGATCTCAGTAGCTTTGTTTCTAATGGTGATGGTTGGGAGGGGGATGCTCTTCAGCTCTATCTCTGATGCGATGAAGGTCTTTCGATCTCCAATCTCAACCTTGTTCAGTTTGATCGTCAGTTCTTTCAGGGGGATTTTAGATAACTCATCCGGTTTAAGAAGATTGATCCGATCCAGCAGTGGAGATGTCCCAGTCACAATACAGGAAGTTTTTGTGCTGGTTATGGTAGATGATGCTTTGATAGATGCCGTGTGGCTTATTGTACTTGCTACGGCGTCTTCTTTCATGCGTTTGTTAACAACATTTGCCACCTTGTCTGTTTCTTCTGGTTCGGTATCTTGCTCTTTCTTGTCATTTTGTTGGTTTTCCGGGATGACCTGATTTTCTCCTTTTGCTTTCTTTCCAAGAGTTCCGACTTGATCTCGCTGTCTGACCCCATCTTGGTCCTTTTCTTTCTCAATAGACATGGACCCGCTACCTTTCAAGGCCTTCCTCTCTGTTACCGACACAGGGCTGGAGTTTTGTTTAAGCAGTAGCTCGCAGCTTTCAGCTAGTTTAGCCTGAAGGGTGGCCGGAGACATTAGAGGTTCCTTCTCCTCTACTGATGTGCATGCCGGATCTTTAGCCGATTCATCGGCATTGATCTCCATTTGTTCATCCACTTTCTGCTCTTCTGTTTCCTGTTCCTGTCCTGCCTCTGTTTCCTCTCTTTCCTGCTCTTCTGCATCTGTTTTCCTCTCTTTGTCTTCCTCTTTGTCTGGCTGAATCATAGGTAATGAAACTTGATATGGGATATCCTGGGTTGGAGATGTGGCAGGTGGACTTTGCTGGCCTGGAGGACGGATCTCTGGACCCAAAGACAGAGATGATGAATATTTCAAACCTACTAAAGCACCAGGTGGTGGTCGACCAAATGGCCCGCCTCTGTAAGTGTACCTATGGCTGCTAATGGCCGAGTTTGGCGAGGTGTCCGTTTGGTGCAGGTGTGGTTTGTTGGGCTGAGAGTTTAATGCATCAGGACTACCATCTTTCTGATCGCTTTCTTGTTTTTCATAATCTTCATCCTCAATCTCCATTCCTTTTGAGGGCTCAGGGAGGCCGTACAGCTTGGCCAGGTCACTGTGGCAATAATCAACCCCAGTGCTGGTATCCACTGTGTCTCTGAGTGGAGATGAGTGTGTTGGACTGGGCTGTAGTACTGGTCTCCTCAGCACTCTAATCATATCCGCATGGTTTCCATCTTCAACATCTTCGTCTAGGTCTGACACTGGTGAGCCCTGCCAGCTCAGAACAGGTGGACTTGTTGGTGGGTCCAACCTTAGGAGCTCCTCACTATAGCTACAGTGAGCTGGGAGGAGATCTGGAGCATGATGGACTCCTAATTCAGTCAGGATACCTTCCTTGTTGCTGATGGGATGCTTTCCAGAAACCACCTGCTTATCAGGAAGAGTGGGTTTGGAATCACCTTCATTGGTGTGCACACTGTCATCTTCACTAGTGTCTACATGGTCAGGCTCAGTAGAATTTGACTGGTCATCATCTTCTGAGATCTTAGTATCAACTGCATGGGTTGATTGGCAAGGAGAACAATGGCTGTTATTGACAGGAGAAGTAGATGGAGAGGTTGGGATGAACCCTGAGGTATGTTGAGAGAACTTATCCTCTTCCTCTTTGTGTCTGAGAGGTTCAGAATCACAGGGGTCAGATGTTCCTGAATAAGAAGACGCTGATTTCTTAGTGGGCGTCTCACTTTTCCTGTCTGCATGCCTTTCTTTTGCTCTTTTTTTCATTTGCACCAGTTTCCTCCCATTTTGATGTGCGTTTTTCTTTTCATGTCCCTTTCTTTCCTCCCTCATCTTTTTCTTTTTCCTTTCCTCTAGTCTCTTCTCCATGCGTTGCTTTGCATCAATCAGTTCTCCCTCTTCCTTTCTCTCCTTCCTCCTCACATGCTCCCTGTGTCTTCTCTTGGCCTCTATGTGTTTCAAAAGTTCAGTATCCAGCTTGCTGAGGGAACTCTTGTGGATGGATTTGCACTCAGGCTGATGTTTAGAGTGCCTGCTCTTTTTAATTTCTGACTTCTGCTCCCTTTGGCTCCTGTCTACGTCCTTAGTGATGGCCTCAGACGAAGAATCTAAGTCTTTAAGATCATGTTTCTTTAACCCAGTCTCTGGACTCCTCCTTTCTGTACGATCTCTCCCAGAAGGACCGCTCACTCTGCCTTCTGCACTGCTGTGGGACTGGATGGGACTCCGTTGGCGGCTACCGTGTTTTGTTGAACTTGGTCGTTTTCGGTCCCCATCCACAAACTGCTGGGAATCCAGGACAGAGGAAGGACGTTCAATCTCCTATGTATATATAAACATAAACAATCTTAGTCTTTCTTGAGAGGAATAGACGAAATAAGAATTTAATTGTACCAACTACAGATGACAATAAAGATTTTGAATCAAACAAGGCACATACATGCAGGTGATCTATGTTTTGTATTTTCCGGACTATAAGTCGCACTTTTTTCATAGTTTGGCTGGTCCTGCGACTTCTAGTCAGGTGCGACTTATATTTCAAAATGAATTCATATGAACCAAGAGAAACCATTACCGTCTACAGGCACGAGAGTCCGCTGTATGCTGCTCCTGTATTTATGAAATGCAATGGATTCAGTGATGTGGGATGACTTTGGGACCTTTTTGAACTTGATATGGCTTGTCAAGTTAATTTAGCCTATTCAGCCTCCCAGGTATGTTCAATATGCTATTGTGTTAACTGAATAAATGGTAATGTTACGTTAACATGTATGGACATCTATTCAGCCTGCTGTTTTGTGTGGCATTGTTTAGTTAAATAACTTGCCAAATTAATTAAATGTCGGTTCTTGGCCTTGGATTTAAACGGGACATATAGTCCAGTGTGACTTATGCATTTTCCTCTTTAAAATGCATTTTTGACTGATGCGACTCAACTCCGAAGCGATTTATAGTCCGGAAAATATGGTAAAAGAAAAACAACTTCACCCAAGAAGAGTGAAGTAGACAGGTAAACGTTTGTCTTTATATGTCTTTATAGACTCACACTGTTGCCGTGTTTTCCAGAGCGGCTCTGTGGTTTCCAGTCCGGCTGTGCTATGTTTAATCTGGGCTGAGGTACTGAGGTGGCTGGACTGCCTGAGGGGCCGGTGTGCCTCTGTGGTGGAGGAAGCTGGTGCTGCTGACTGTAAGGCACACTGGTGAGGTTTGCTGGTGATGGGCAATCCCAGACCCCCTTGGCCCCACGTGGATGGGATCCTGGATGATCTCGGACCGGGTGATGGGGTGGCCCTTGTTTGGTGGGTTTCTTACTGTGAGAGCCCTGGCTGGGGCCACTGTTGGTCGGTGATGGGAGGGAATAGGGTCTGTAGGTGTCTCTTATGACTGAATGATTGGACTCCTGTTGAATGAAAACGATTAAACAATTGATGACAAAAACAGTGTGTAATCAAGTTTCTCAAAGTACATTTCTCAGAGTATGCATTCTTCCTTGTTATACAGCATGCACGAGATAACAACTGTTTATCAGCAAATGATCAAATTCAGCTCATCCTACAAAAAATTTGATTTTAGATGCATCTACAGCTTTCCTCTGGGCATGTAGAGAAAATCAATAGCACAGAAATAGCCCATTGGCCTACCTGAAAGTGGGAGGGGGATGATCTCTTCTCAGACAGAGTCCATGGCATTGAGCTTTTGTATGCTGGACTCCATGGCCGAGGTGAATGTGATGGAGGCGAGCGGTTGATGAAATATTTTTCTCTCTGGTGGAAATTCTGCAACAAAAGGAATTCATAATGATTTCACTCCAACCAACAGATGGTGCTGTATACTACTAGTAAGAATTAGTTAGTAAGCTCTAGATCAACCTTTTTGACTACAGTGCCCCCCATTGTCCATAAAAATATCTGAGAGGCTCCCCACTTACAACTGAAGAGCTCAGATACAAAACCACAAAAAATCAAATCACAATCAATACTTTAAAGAAAATATGATACAAAATACACCACAAATATCCTATTTCTTCCCCCTCTCCCACCTGAAAAGAGCAAATGTGTCTTTTAGTAATATTTTTGAAGATTTTTATGCCTTTATTTCTTGACGCAACAGTATAGATTAACAGGAAGTATGGGATAGAGACAGGACCTTGAACCGGGAATCGAACCAGGGGCGCAGCTGCACTACGTGCCTGTTAGCACCAACCAAAGGATTTTTTTTGCATCATTAGTGACCCCAAACAGAATTGTATACTATATTTTATAGTATGAAGGGCTGAACTAAACTAAGAAAGATGAAAGTGTCTTTAAAGACTATGACTCCTGACCTGGTTAATGCTTCTATTTCTCTTGCTCGGACAGTCATCTCGTAAAGGGGATGAATCACGGAGGGACGGTGAGACATGATGAGGAGGCGCTGGACGTTTGAGAGAGGGCCCTTGAAAAGTCCTGGGCTGATCCGATTGTGTCCACTTCTCTCCCTGGGTCTGCGAGGGGCGCCCGCCTGAACGTTGCTGCTGGTGCGGACCCCCATACTAGAATTTAGAATCTAGTTATTTTATTTGCTTAAATGGTAGCTACTGTAAATTTGGATGTGTCTTACCCTGTGGGCCTGGCTGGCATGATTGTTACTGCTAGAGAGGTGTGGTGGACACCCTGAGCTGTTTAAGGTGGAGCGCTCAGGGTTGTGATGCTCCTTTCCAATGCCTCTGTCTCTAGGGTGAGCGTGGGCCCTGTCCCTGTTGAAACCTGGAGGTCTGTAAATAAACAAAAGTGAATGTGATTAAACACTAAAACAATAAAAGATAATACATTACAATGCAGAACATAAGTCTGCAGTGACCTGTTGTTATACGTTTTGTTTGGGTAGTTTCTTCCTGTGGTGTAGTTTTGTGAAAGGGATTGATAGGTCCCTCCGCTGCACCTGAAAATAGAAATGATAATTTACATTTATGCATGTCAGTGCTTTTCTCCAAACCAACTTAAAGTGCACTAAAGCTTTACTTTTTGTCAGTTTTTGTTCTTCCTGGGATTTTTACATGTGAAACATGAACACATGTTATATTGCACACTGTAAACACAATCAAAGCTTCAAAAACACAGAAAGAACGGGACCTTTAATCCCGGCCTGAGGCCAAGATTAAGCGGATTTGAAGCTAAAGTATTTGATGAACATATGTGCCGAGAGCATTATTACATTTTAACTGAGGTGGCATTAAGCGCTTTTGGATCATATATTTGAACTCCTCATATATTTAACAACTTATAAGGAAACGTTTGAAACAGAAGACACATATAAACAGCTTTTGCATTTGTGTACTACAGACCTGGAGTGGGGGGCCCAGTGTCGGTTGTTGCCTGGGGCCCATGATGCTCGGTTGGGCCCAGAAGAGGGGAAGGAGTCCCACGAGTTACGTCCAGAATACTGCTCTGCTATGTGATGCATTCAGCCTGAGGTGAGACAAACACACGGCCACGCACACACACACATACAAAAGAAATTATTTGAGTTGAGAACAGTCGTGCTGTGTTTTATTCTGGCAACAAGAAAGAATCTGAACACTCACCACACTGATAAGTCTGAGAAACCCTCCACTGCAGATCTCAACAGAGATCACTAAACTTCCCTTTGCTTCCGATTTGAGCTTTTCTGCAAAAAGAGAGAGGGGGAGAGAGAGAGATAGACTTCAGTAAAAATCTAACAAAAGCATTTTTTCATGATTTGACATTAAACATCTTGATTCAGACTTGAAGACAGAAGGAAAGTTGACGGGTCTTTGCCTGTGCAAACTTGCCATCTCAGCAGTACAATGCATTGCTATAAGGTTTTCTAAAAGTGTTGCTATGTGGTTTTGGGGATTTTCTGAAGGGTTGCTATGGCTTTCGTAAGGTATTCCTGGACGGCTAGAACCCAGAGTACTATATGATATCACTCTATGAGATATTTTTAGCAATTTTACACTCATCACATTTTATTATTACACTTTGAGTCATATCTTTTTATAACCTAAAGATTGCATACAAATCTATTTTGGTGGTTCTATGTCTGAGATGCACTCTTAGAAAAAAGGAACAAAAGTTGTCACTGGGATGGTACCTTTTAAAAGGTCCTAATATGTACAGATATGTACCTTTGAGGAACCAGTATGTACCTCTAAGGTACCAATGTGTACTTTTTGACAAGGTACCGCCCCAGTGACAACTTTTGTACCTCGTGTACCTTTATTTCTAAAAGTGTAAACATCACCTCAGGAAGTCAGAGACACAAAGAAAGACAGAAAGTGGGAGAGGAAATAAAGAGGAAATCTTTAGGATGTTCTTCTTTGGTAAATGACGGTCAATATCAGTTTCCTGAGAGACAAGACTGCTCGGCTCCATGGATGGTAGCCACAAACTATAGCTTTATAACAATAAACAATCGTTCTAATCTGTCACTAAACACAAAAGTGTTTTGGATGCTGACTGGTGAATAAGCATGCTTTATTTATGATTTTATTGTATCATTTTCTGTTACTGTCTGCATTTGAAGTCCCCATGTAATAAATTTTGGCTTTTAGTATGACGATATTAACCTTATGGAGAACTATTGTTCTCCAAAACACTGACAAAATTCACATTTAGGGATAGTTCACATTTTACTTCTATTGCACGCGCAATAGGAAAAATATCGAAACTCTTTGGTTATTTTTTTTAGCGCGATGCTAATGGTCTAATCAGATTCAATGGATTATGCTAAGCTATGCTAAAATTGGTAGCGCCAGACCCGGAGATCAACTGAATGGATTCCAAAACTGTAAAAATCAAATGTTTAACTCTAGGGGAGCTGGGAAATTAGCATATTTTCAGAAAAAGTGGAGTGTCCCTATAAAACTTAAAGAGTCTCTCCTTTCCACCAATGTGTTTGTGTTTGTTTATCAGTCTGGCTATGGCTAAAGTGACCTCTGGAAAAAATACCTTTCGGTTTCCTAAAGACTATTGATACTTTGTGCAAGTCTATCGGAAGTTAAGTTTGGGACACAAAAGCCGTTTGTTTATGTTGTTGCCACTACACATCTATACGCATCAATGATTTTTATGACATCATCACTTTAGCTTCTCATCCAATTCCAAGCTGCCAGGTAGTGTAAATGCTACTGGCTATTTTAAAATACCACTAAGTTGCCTTACCCTAAGTTTCGGATTTGGTGGAAATTACATCAACGCATCAAACAAAACAGTGAATTTCAAGTCACTTTAGTGGGTCTTTAACTTTACACTATACAAATCCAGGGTGGCATTTACCTTTAAACATGTATGTTTGCTTTATGATGACTAAAACACTATATATATTTATAATGTCTCATTTTCTTTGCTTAATTTATTTTTAGCTAAAGCAACAGATCAACAATTGGAATGAGTTCAATCAAAAGTGTACAGTACACAGCAATCCACAAGCTCCGACTCCTCTTCTTCTTGTGAGATCTTTGACTCTACATCAGCCAGACAAGCTCTCCTTTATCATAGTAGAGTCTATCACATGAGCATGTGTTTGCGTTTGTGAGGTTAAAAAAGGGCGTCTGTGCTCTTTCAGGACTGTGAATGCTGTAGCTCAGCCAACATACTGTAAAACTCCTGTTTCCTGGTTCAGATCAGGACAAGTCAACAGCAACTGCTTCTGTCTCTGCTCTGTATTCATCTGCAGCTCTTAAGAACATTACATACACCAAACTTTTTGCTACACTGAAATTCAATAGATAAAGGTGCCAAAGAATTCATTGTTAAATTGTTCTCTGATATCTACATACAGTAGAAGGTATGTGGCTTTATTAAGTGCAAAAAATATCAAGAGATGGTTTTACATGTCCATTTACAACCCTAACTGTGCGTTCACACCATAGACTGTAAAAAAAGATGGACAACGCCTGTTCACTCTCTTCCATTGGTGAAAAGTGAAGCCGCCAGTGTCCCGATATGGCGCTGACATCTTGGGTCTTGAGTCTGTGCAATAGCGATTTCGGGACCAGTCATGCGCAGTAGTGAGCAGGAAGGGAAGCCGCGAATTCAAAACCCCGCCCTCGCTCTCGTAGAATGCGCATATCACACGATATCACAGCTGTCAATCATGACGTGACACCACCGTTTGGTGAGGGAGGGGCTTCTGCGAATCCATTTGCTCCCTGTAATCACGTGACTACTAGAGCAAGCTCCTGATTGGTAAACGCAGCGCGAATATCCAACAAAGTTCTGATTTTTCAACTCGCACGTTTCCCGCGGCAATGCGCCATCCGCGGCACGCCTTCCGTGTCGCGCCTTACACACCATTCGCGCGTACCGCACCGCAGGATGCCTATTCGCGTCTTTGCATTGACTTAACATGTAAATCACTCGCGCTTGCTGCCTCTTCTGCGTCTTGTGGGAATGCCACATTAGATTTGCCTTTAGAATGAAATGGTCTATTATTACCTTATTTGAAATGGTAATGAACAATAATGTTGAACTCTGCTCTGATTGGCTGTTTCTCAGAGCAGTTAATTTCAGTAGCTTGTGTGTGTGTGTGTGTGTGTGTGTGTGTGTGTGTGTGTGTGTGTGTGTGTGTGTGTGTGTGTGTCTGTGTAAACAGACCTTATGTTTGAGCCTGTATCAAACAAAGATATGGAATTTGAGGATTAACCAATTGTGTGAAGATTGGTAATGGACATTTCTGAGTGTGCATAGGTTAAAGTTTTTTCAGTATGGACCTGCAACATGTAACTGTAACTTCAGCCTAAAGGCTAGCATATAGCATTAACTAGCATATAGCGCTAACTCAACAGTCCCAACTTTTTTTAGCATTGTAACAACATTGTACTTAATTTAATGTGTAATTTAATGTTGGCTGTGTACATTTGGATGTAACGTCACAGTCGGTGTTATGTTGAGATTGGCCTGTTTCCAGCGTCCTTTGCATGCGTGAGGTGTACATAAGAAGGAAACAAAACAATGCCTTTATACAAGTAAAAACAGGTAGCAATTTGAGATTTTTGCTTGTATATCCTGCTTTTCAAATACTTTGACCCAAGAAATTTCATATGTATCTCTACTACAAACTTTCAGAGATCTTAGCTTTGAGAAGACAACAAAGTCTGTAATCAAGAATTTCAATATGATGTCCCCATTATACTTTTAAGGCTATTTAAGCAATAAGGTCCAATAAGACTTTGACCTCGATTTCACAGACAGGGTCACATTTAGACTAAAGTCTCCTGAAGAATTTCAAGACTTGTATACAAGACAAAGTTGAAACTTGCAGGAGTACTGCAAAGGTTTGAGCCATAAAACATACTAAACTCATGTAATCAAATATCAAGCGGTACAACAATGCGTTGTGAAACAGGTTGAGCTATATCATATTACATAAACACTTCACACCTGTTCACTCCAAACTGTACCCTTACTGTGTCCCTACATCAGTAAGAAGGCAAAACACAACTATGCCTAACTGACGTGTGGGTGTTGAATGCCAACGTTTAACACCATATTAACCTCTGTAGCTATGGAAACCCAGTGAACCGTTCTGCTGAAAAGGAAGTGGTTCTAACTTCCTGTGGAAACGTGACTTTGTAGTGCACTTGTGGTCATGACCTTGCTCTGCTGGAAAGTATCTTGTTTCTAGTAAAGCGTCTGAAACGTTGGAGGTTTCCCTTGCACTCCTTCATTGGGTTGTGATAGCGGTTGTTATCGGACCTTATTTTTACGCTTTAGTAAAGGCGCCTGCAGCATCCCATTTGAACAATGTGAGATTCAGAGAAGCATCGCTCGAAGAGCTTCCCTTCACGATGTGACACATATCATCTACCTATTTGATTCACATGGATAGATGCACACATTAAGCAGAGATTACATTAGTAAAAAGTCCACCGCCCCTGACTGCCCTCCGCAAAACCATGCTTTTTAATCTCATTTAAGCTGACTACAATAGTACACAGTGATTCTGAGACTGTACAATCTCTACTTTATTTACAATATATATATATATTGCTGTTAAAGGAGGTCTCTTATTTTCATTTAATGTTATTTCAGCACCAAACCCAGCTATTGTTCACCGTTTACATTTATGCATTTGGTGGATGCTTTTATCCACAGCGACTTTCAGTGCATTACAAGTTCCACATTATAGACGGTTTCAGAAGTAAGAACATAAACAAGCGGCTTTCGTGGTCAACACGTAACTTCCGGTAAACTCTGCTAAGAATAAATAACAGCAAAGTCCTTTAAAAGTAGTTTATTTATATAACAAACAACACGTAGGTTACCTGGTAGGTTACCTGTTAGTTGCGCTGGTCTTTAATTAAAGTCTGTGTAAAGTCAATTTAGAGACATGTTTCTAAACATGCTATAAATGTTAGAAATGTATTGCTGAAACACATTACAAAGACTGTAAATTATTCTTCATTTCTGAATTCAGGATTTTTTGGGCGGGCCTCAAATCATGATTTGACCGAGGGGCAACCTTCCGATCTCTCTGATAATGCCAATACGGAAATGATTTAAACTGCAATTCATCACCTGGCCACTAGAGGCTGGCTCCAAAAGGGAGTCAATTCCCATAAACCTCCATGTTAAAATGACCAACTTTACAGTAGAAAATAATATGTTTACAGCCTGGTACAAAATGTTTTTTCGGTCTGTATAGCTAATTTTGCCCTTCATGACAACTGTGAGGGGGATGAATTTTTTGTAACTCATCCGTTTAAATTATTATTAATTAAGGGCGTGGCCACTTAAGTGACGGTTGAACAGACACTTTTGTCCCTAGAGTCGAGCTAGGCGGGTGAGGTTTCAGCAACCAGTCACCTCAGTTTCACCCACGTCCCACCTTTTTACCCATTTTCGGATATCCGCGAGTGATGCGCGGTGATGCGCGGCCAAAATGGCGACGGCAGACACTGCCTACTTAAAGCTTCAAAAACGATCGTCAGAAACCTATGGGTGACGTCACGGACACTACATTCATCTTTTTTTACAGTCTATGGACTTGACGCACTGGAGCCACAAAGCATGGCCCCGCCCCCTAACATAATCGCGAGCATCCATTTAAGTTGTAGCGGCATTTAAATGTTGATAGAGATGGCAGCTTTCCTGCAAGTGGGCGTGGTTTCAGCAAAGACTGTGGACCTAGTGTTTGAGAGAAGAGAATCTGGTTTATTTTTCCAAGATTTTACTTGTCGGTTTTTCATCATTCAAATTTGGCTGGATGGATTATAACACATTTTTCTGTGGTGATACACATTTAATATCAAAGTTTACACAGACTAAGAACATATGTACACACAAAAAGATCAAGAAAAAAAGTAATTTCTTCTCATTTAAACTCTCAACTCTCAAACAACAAACAAATGTAGTATGGTATACTAGGAGTATACTATCAACTCTTCAAAATTATTTTTCACACACATCCAGGAACCCAGCCAAAACAAAAGCAAGTGTGCATTGACTGTCCATCTGAAACCTATCTCATGAAAGCAGCGGGGAACCACAGCAGGAATCAAACAGCCAGAAAGAGAGAAGGAGAAGATAAAACCACAACTGCAGTCGGGAGCAATGAGATTGCATTACTGTCAGATGTTTGAGAGTAAGGCCGATATTCAAAGGCCCGTGCACACTGCAGACGTAAACAGAAGTGGCCAGGCCGAACGCGCCACATGAGGGGTTTCCTGTTTTAACAAACTCATTACTGTACATTGGTCGTGTCTCCTAACTTCTTGGAAAAAAAACACAAATATAGGCTATACAGACCACATCAAATTTCAGAACATGTTTAGAGCACGTCTGGAACTGTGAGTATTTGAGGTTTTCTCGGTATGTTTTGGTTTCGGTATCAGAACGACATCCAGTTTCGAAATCATAATCATCAATGTCTTTATCGTCACATTTCACATCAAGAGGGACTTTGTTGTGGAGAAAATGTGCCATAACAGTGAAGTGTAGCTGACAAGGGGACCTTTGTCATAACCGCATAAACACGACTCTCTCGACTTCACTTTCGAACTTCCAGCCGAGTTTTCTCTGCGAGTGCTTCGTACAGCTTTTGATGTTTATGTCTTTAAGAAGCGACGTGCTTTTGCAGCTGCGTGGGTTTATGGTAGTTGATATCCAATCTGGGCTAGATAGTGACTTGTACACACATCTCATATTACTCTAAATAAACAGACAGCTCTTGCACATGAGGCTTATCTCAGAATCAAGTGTGTTTGGAGCATTAGTTCTCAAACTTTTTGGCATGTGAACCCCCCCCCCCCAGTGTAGGGTGCATCCCTTCGCGCCCCCCCCCCCATGACATAAAAGAATCTCAAACTTGAAATTTGAATTTAACAAAAGGTTAGTGGCCTTATTTTCTGTGGTTAAATTACACAGAATTTGATGTATTTTATAAAATCTCATAAAACTAAGGGGCACCATTTCCCAGTTTGAGAACTACTAGTGTGGAGTGTGTGTTGCAACAGGTGGGACAAATTTGGGTTGGGTGAGGTTGGGGTTTTAGGTCATTAAACACGAGCCTGTCTGGGACCAACTCCTTTTATAGACAAAGTATGGAGAAAAACGAAATGCCTTTTAAAGCAAAGTTTCACATTTGAATGTGCTATATTCTGAGTAAATACAACAAAGAGCACACAGCTATATTCTTCTGAACCATACGACAGGTCCGTGCGACGAACAAAGTGAAGGTGCTACAGCTTTCAAATCTCATTTACGCTTGCAGTCAATTCATTATATGCAAACATACTGCAAGTTTGAATATGTGCAAATATAAGCTGCATTTTCAGACAGGGAAAAAATTACATATGCATGCTTTTCTCAGTAGACTAGATAACAAACCAAGGAAATCTCTCATGCATACAGCTTTTTAGGGAGGCGGCCTGAAAGAGTTTACTGCAAACGTGACATCTCTCAGTGACTTTTATTAGATCTGTGTTGAGCCATAATGACAAAGATCATGATCACCAGCTATAATAACCACACTTCCTGTAAAAAAAGTATTCACTACAGCCCAGAATGCTATTACATTACACAAACACACACGCGCGCACACACAAAATTGCATTAAGTACAGAAGGATCTCCTCTGTAGCCTACTTTACAATTAAATTTGAGTTGTAGAGACTTGCACGGGAAATAGAGATTTATTGCAAAACATTCAACATCAGTCACATTACATCATATAGTATATGAGCAAAAAAGCAATAAGAATGAAAGGAAAAAAGCAAATGGAGCACAAGGACGGTGAAACAGAGTAAAAAAAAGAATTTAAAGAAACAGTTCACCCAAAATGCAAAGTGGTGCATTTGATTCATGCTTTATATTTAAAATCTCTTTAAAGTTTGATAAATGAATATGTAGCTTGTTATTAACTGTTAATCTTTCCAGTTACTTATTTACTACTATGACCAGATCATTGAGTTAACAAGTTGACCTTGAAAACTGGAGATTGCAACGTTAGGACCACACTTAAAAAAATACAAAAATAAACTTTGGGCAATCTTCTCATGCACACATCAAAGAGAGCTCGGCCAGATGTTAAGATTTTCTGCGAATACCGACTTGAATAACGCTCTTAGTCGCTTTAAAGACACTGTTGTAATTCTTCGCATTCTTTTGAAGGTTACAAAACTTGCACAAGTATCTCAAAAATTTCCATTTTCATGCTCTGCATTGTGAGTTTATGGGTTTGGTGCAACTTGCATGGGACTAAGAGATTAACTGCAAAACATTCACAAAAGAATGCACGGAGCGAGAATAATATCAGAGAGAAACGTCACAAAGCACAAAGACAGATTAAGTGAGCCGGAGGGTTGGCATATAAGTGTCTCATGGAGGAAATATGAGTGTTTCTCCCCTGAGACTTAGATGGGTTCTTACCTTGCAGGGCACAGGGGAAGACAAGGACATGCACGGCTTCCTGACTGGCTGCCCAACTGTGAGCGTACTGTCCCTTTAAATTTTTCTTAACCTTTACCTTTTAAAGCACCGGATGACAGCTCAGAGAGATCATGCATACTTTCTCTCTCGCGTAAACACACACACACACACACAAATAGAGAGAGAGAGAGAGAGAGAGAGAGAGAGAGAGAGAGAGAGAGAGAGAGAGACTTACTCGCAAGATGCCCCTGTCAGATCGGAAGTGAGCTTCTTTTGTCAAAAAGCCGAGTGGGTCTGGTCCATTTCGCTCTTTCCCTTCTTACCTATCTCCCTTACCACACTCTCTGCCTCTCTCGCTCACATTTGCACCCTCCTCTCTCGCCTTTCCCCTTCAGCAGACAGACAAAGAAAGAAAAGGAATGGTCTCATACGAGAAAGCAAAAAGAGAGAGACGGGGAGAGACAGCGATAGAGAGAGTGGTGTTGAGTGAAGATAGCCCAACCCCCTTCTACCAGCCAGTCTGTTTTTATTTTTTTGCTTTTCCCTATACCGCCCCTCCCCCATCCGACATCATCTCTCTCTCTCTCTCTCTCTCTCTCTCTCTCTCACTCTCTCCTTCACTTTATCCTCACTTTCTCTCTCGCTATCCACGCCTAAAGAGTACAGTAGTGTTTCCTAGGAAACGGATCATAAACTTGAACCCCGGCTCAGTCCTACAGGAAACGGCTCCAAACAAGCCACGACCACAAGTACAAGAGTTTTCTTAGGGGAAATTATGTGCACTTGAGAAATCTGCATGGCTACTACTGTAATGTAGCTTAATCGGTAGAGCAGTGTGTTAGCAGCACAAAGGTCATAAGTTCGATCCCCAGGGAATGCACATACTGACAAAAATAGATGACCCACTTTGGATTTAAGTGTATGTAGAATGTTAATGTACATGGCTACTCACGAAGATGCATCCGTAAGCCAGGGCAACCGGTTTATTTTGCATTCACTTTGGTACGTGTGCTTTCCTGTTTCTGCATGTACCGCATGCAAACATTACACTTGGAGTAAATAACAAGACCCTGCCATCCCAGAGAAAATCACAGCTGTCTTGAGTGCTAACAAAGGATTCCTACAACTGTTATGTGTTATTGACGCTGAGCGTAGCACTTACGTAGTCCGGATTAAAATGCTATGTGACAATTTTGCTCCGAGTCCTTATGGGTGGAAAGTCATTAAAAGTAAACTTTTAATGATTGCAAACTGTGGACTGTGCATTTGCAATGCACTGACCAAGCATTGCATCACCGATGCTGTGTGGAGAATAGATCTAATCAATTTCTTATAATATTCTTATATAATATATATCGTATTTCATGTTCTTTAAAGTTCCTGTGCAATCAAAATTTGTTTGTTTGCTATTATTATAAATATTTTAGCCCTAAATGGATACTTTAGATCATTTACTCGCCCTCTTGTTGTTTTAAACCTGTATGTGTTTTTTTTATTATGTTGAACACAAAATAAAATATTTTGTCTTATATACACACTTGACAGTACCCATTTACTTCCACAGTAGGAAAAACAAATACTATGGAAGTCAGTGGGTGTACCACAAATATAATTTATCCAAATATCTTTTTTTGTGATCAACATAATAAAAAACTCATACAGGTTAAGAACAATTTAAGGTTGAGTAAATGATGACCGAATGTTCATTTTAAGGTGACCTATCCCTTTAAGGATATCTAAAAACCAGTGTTAGGATAAACCCAAATTGATAGGATAGCATCTTGCAATTGATGGAGATTTGTGGGATGCACATCCAGGGCACGAAGCTCCCATTCCACCACATCCCAAAGATGCTCTATTGGGTTGAGATCTGGTGACTGTGGGGGCCATTTTAGTACAGTGAACTCATTGTCATGTTCTAGAAACCAATCTGAAATGATTCGAGCTTTGTGACATGGTGCATTATCCTACTGGAAGTAGCCATCAGAGGATGGGTACATGGTGGTCATAAAGGGATGGACATGGTTAGAAACAATGCTCAGGTAGGCCGTGGCATTTAAACAATGCCCAATTGGAACTAAAGTGTGCCAAGGAACAT